>NC_133505.1:15910000-16107500 GCF_049354715.1 Callithrix jacchus | reverse complement strand
AAAAAGGCAGACAGAAAAATAATTGTGATACAGTATAAGAAGTGCTCTCACAAAAACAGGTGCTAAGAGGAAAGCTGGCCTAAAGGTATCTGAGCGTGATACTCATTAGCAGGTGGCACTAAGCAGATAGGGATATGGAGGATGATTCCACTGTGGCTGAACGCATGACCCTATTTGTGTTTCTCTCAAGAAAATTTCCAGGGGGCTCAAATTTTAGATTTTAATATTTTCAGAAAAATTAAGACTAGTACTACAGGTAGAGAAATGAAGGAGACCATCTTTACCAGACAGTGCTTTTGACTTCAAAGTGCCATGAAAGCATGAGTTATGCCAAAACTGTTAATATTATCACCTTTTGTGGGGAGGAGTATGTTTTGCATTACAATCCCTGAAACACAAGGAGCCACCAAAGGGAGGAGCGGAGGCGGCTTTGTCACTGTAGTGCAAATGCCATCCTTTCAGTGCAGCAGGAAGCTGGGCACAGATCATCAGAGAACCGCTTCAGAAGGCAAGAGGCTCTGGCAAACTTCGTTTGCCTTTTCCCTTTCTGTGGTCCAAATGACGTATTGGATTCCTACGCCGATTTTCCCCTTCTGGGAAAGGTAAAAAGAGAAACTTCTTCTGGATATCTGTGGCTCTTCCCGCTCAGAAAAGCCAAACAGCCTGGAAGAGATAAAGTGTGGTACTTTTCCCGATGCCTCCAGAAGGTCGCCTCTGGACCTAACTCCAGAAACCCCTCTACCCTATTCCAAAGCTGCCTTTCCAGTATCCAGGCAGGTTCATCTTTCTGTACACCAACCACTTGCTAATGATAAGGACCGCAATTAGATTAGGTTTCTGGAGGCAGGAATCAATATCCTGTGTATGTAGAGCCGATTAGACATTGCTAATTAGAGCTCTCAGACATTAATCAAATTCCACGTATGGGGCTAATCAGCCAATTCGGGCAGCATAAAAATCTATAGTGTCCCAAGTCTCCCCTTGAATGTTCCAACCTGGTTAACCTTGAAACCCAACCGGAAGACAGAATCCCTGCCGAGGTTTACAGTAACTGGGCTAGGAGGCTGCACCGTCTCAGTCTCCTGAGCCTTCAGGAGCACGAGGCCAACGTGATGTCATCAGCCTCCTTCTTAAACAAACACAGGCTCCATCCTGCAGCCTTGACACCCTTTTCATTGACTCTGTGGCAGCTGTGGCTCTGTGCCAGATGCAGGCTGGACCCAGAGAGGCGGACCAGCACCCCAGGCCTGAATGACAAGTAAAACAAAACGCTCACAAATATATTATTCATGTAATAGCCCAACTGGCCATCACGCTATGTACTTGTATTCATACAATTATTCCTGTGTGTTTAAATAATGAATGTTAGGTTTGTGCTTACTAACATAAATTACTCACGAATCTGTATTCAAGTCAAATGTTGCCTTATAGGAATGCTTTGAAACCCTGTACTAGATCAGTGTCCACCTACTGAATTTAGGGACAGTTGCTGTAATGTTAATTCTACAGCATGTGACTGAGTTCTTTAATTTGACAAAATCTATTAGATAAACTGGGCTTGAATACAGTCTCTTGATAATGCCAGACAAATCCAGATGTGATAAGATTTATGGAACATATTAAAAATATTTTCAACCACCTATGTCCTTAATTCCTGATTCTTAAATGCTTCTGAATGTTACCTTGTAAAAAGCTATTTTTTGCTCAATAAGCTCTTTTGAGCTCCACATAATCTCCTTTAAAAGATATTTTGCTAAAAGCCACAACATGTGTTCATGTTATCATTATAAAATTTTTTCTTCAGAAACAGTAAGCTTTCGATGAACTCTATTCCCAAAAGGTTTATATGAGAGTTGAGATTCACCACCTCCAAGAATTGGTCAGTTTTTAGACTCTAAGAAAGCATGTTCTTCCAACCACTGTTAGCAGTGAAGACAGAAGTGCCATTCCTAAGATTTCATTATAGGACATTGAACAGCACTGGAGGAAGGAGGAGTATAATACAGGGAAAATAAGCAGGGATCAAATCTTGATTTGAATCCTAATTCACAGCATCATAGTTGTGAGGTTTGGACACATACTTAGTATCTCTGAGCCTCAAAGATCAGGACAGTGATGCCCAGGGTCATAGGGTAGCTCTGAAATTGATAGGTGGTAACACATATGAGAGCACTTGGGAGAATATCTCTCTGCAGCCACACAGCCAGTGGATGCTGGTTCTCTTGGCCTTTTCCCTTAATTCTGATTCTCTATGCCATCATGTTCTAGATAGCAGGAACTACATATTCTGCATCTTTGTACCCTTGGCACCTGGCACTTTGGGGGCACAGAGTTCACACAATAGCTCATAACTGAGCCAAAATGAATCAATAGAAAAGCCACCGAGAAGATATTTTGGGGGACATGTAAATGTTTCTTTAACCTCCTTTCCAAAAGTCAATGTCAGATAGAACCTCCAAGAAAGTAATTTCCAGAAATCAGAGGAATAATTCAGAGGAGTCAGAGCACATTCCTTGATATGGTTTGGATTTGTGTCCCCACCCAAATCTTATGTCTAAGTGTGATCCCCAGTGTTGGAAGAGGGGCCTGGGGGAGGTGACTGGATCATGGGGGCATATTTCCCCCTTGCTGTTCTCATGATAGTAGTGAGTTCTCAGGAGATCTGGTTGTTTAAAAGTGTGTGGCACTTCCCCCTTCTCTCTCTTCTTTCTGCTCCAGCCCTGAAGGACATGGCAGCTTCCCCTTCACCTTCCAGCATGATTGTAAGTTTCCTGAGGCCTCCCCCAGCCACACTTCCTGCACAGCCTGGAGAACAATGAGCCAATCAAATCTCTTTTCTTTATAAATTACCCAATCTCAGGTATTTCTTGATGGCAGTGCAAGGATGGACTAATACATCCCTCCTATAATTTCTGGCTTTGAAGAGTGTGGATATTGAAAATAAATTCTCTCTAATACTTCTTCCTTTTATAGTTTTGGGGATATCCATGCAGGGAAAATGCAAAACAGGGAATAGAACATAAATATGGCAGGTTCCCCAAATATTTATTTTATGAACTGTGAGTATAAAATAGTTCATGAAATAAACTATAAAAAGCTACGAGTAGACAATTGGTGAAAATACAAAAGTGGAGTATGGAACATAGATGTTGGACGAAGGGCACAGCTTACAAACCGTTTAAGCAAGGAACGTTATTAATATCTGCTATGATTCTCAAGCTATGTATCAAGTGGGAAGCACTTGATACATATAGCTTGAGTTAGATTCCTTGAGTTTGGATCAGAAATACACCATGGGCTTCTGCTTAAGTCAAGTCTGAAGAGGACTAATAAAAGTGCCATGTCTCTGAAAAACATCTTAGCCACCAAGTGAAAGGCGGTGTACCCATAAACAAAGCCAGCAGTGAACTATCAGAAGCTTACATAAGGCCGGGCGTGGTGGCTCGTGCCTGTAATCCTAGCACTTTGGGAGGCTGAGTCAGGTGGATCACCTGAGGTATGGAGTTCAAGACCAGCCTGGCTAACATGGTAAAACACCATCTCTACTAAAAATACAAAATTAGCTGGGCATAGTGGCAGGCTCCTATAATCCCAAGTACTTGGGAAGCTGAAGTAGGAGAATCACTTGAACTCGGGAGGCAGAGGTTGCAGTGAGCCCAGATCTCACCATTGCACTGCAGCCTGGTCAACAAGAGCAAAACTCTGTGTCAAAAAGAAGAAGAGAGAAGAAGGAGGAGGAGGAGGAGGAGGAAGAAGAGGAACAAGAAAGAAAGAAAGAAAGAAAGAAAGAAAGAAAGAAAGAAAGAAAGAAAGAAAGAAAGAAAGAAAGAAAGAAAGGAAGAAAGAAAGAAGAAAGAAGAAGGAAGAAAGAAGAAAGAGAAAAAAGAAGAAAGAAGCAGCAGCAGCAGCAGCAGCAGCAGCTTGTGTATGAGACCGGCCTTAGAACAGGAGCATAAAATGTAATTGAGAGCATGTCTTCCTAATTAAAATTATATTTTTATTTCTTAAAACAAGCGATTTCAGGACAATGTAAGTTTTTAAAATTGGCTTCTAACATTTATACTATCTGCAAGTCACAATGATTTGAAATCAAATTCCAAATCAAATTTGAAAAATTTTACAAAATTTAGTTTGCTACTTTATCGTATGTCAATTATTTGTCATGGCATTATTTAGCATTTTCCTATCCCCAACCAAACCCCACTGGGACACTTTCTATGTGCAAATTGGCAAGAAAAATGGCCCCACCACAAAGGGTTCGCCTGTCAGGTTCTACATTACTGATGGTCTCAAATGAACTGTTATTTGTTTTCACAATGATTCTTAATTTAGTCAGTGATGATTCTTTATGACCTAAGAATATCAAAACTGAATGACTGTGTCATCTCTTTCCATGTGTGGAATTAATCGGGAATCAACTCTCAATTCTGAAAATACTGGTGGACCCCAGGTAAGCTATGACCTCATCTAGAAATTCCAGAATGGTAGCAATGTTACCAAACCACATCAGAGAGCATCTGACAGCTAAACTCCCGCTACAGTGGTTGTTCCCGCATTATTCAAATGGATATGGGCCCTGCAGGTCACTTTGTGTTCTAGAAGCAAAACAACAGATGCTGCTACACAGGAAGCAGAAATGATTGAACTTTTTCATAAAATCTGAGCCTCTGAATTCATGGTTTTATTCTGAAATGCCTTGACCAATGCTGTCCCTGTCATGACTCTGTCTTCATTAGATTCCATCATCTTAAGCCAATTCAGATATACAACGCAAATTTCCTGCAATGAGGGATTGCTGATACACAAACACTATACAGCTGTGTTAAGTCTCAAGTTATTGAATTGGGTTGGCATAATTTAAATATTAAACGATCTTCCCAGCCCCTAGTTATTGTCACTCACTGTGGGAGACACATGTCATCTTATATGCCCAATATCATTTCTCCTTGTCTGATAATAGCACCCCTTTTACCTGTGGGTAATTATGCTTCTGTCAATCCTTCTATTGCTGGGGTACCTAGGGAGAAAATGGACCCCCAAAAAGGGCCAGCAGAGATCTTCCCTAAATTTTATATGTGGACACTGAGAGGAAGGTAATCTCTTTCTTTGAGCATTACTATCTGGCTTTATGAAGGCTGGAGCTCTCTCTGTAGACTTGCCCACCCCCTATCCAACCCTTGGCCATCTGAAGGTCAGCCAAAAAGATCAGCCAAGGATGAGACCTAATGACATCATCTAAATCCCTTTTTGGATCCAGCCATGCCTGAAGCCAACTCAAGCTCTGGACTTCAAAACTACATAGGCCGATACTAGACCTTTTGTAATTCAAACACAAAATTTCTAACACATGCTTATGTTTTAGTCAACAGATCCCACCTTTAGTATCCTTTAAATTGTTACTCAATATTTTGCCCACCCACAGGCTGAGTTAAAAACATTCTTCCTATACACCTAAATTCCTACAGAATATAAATCTTTTCTTCTCTTGGTTACATACCCGGCCAGTTTTATTTCATGATAAAAGTGTTTGCCTTACCTATTTAGCTGCCATTCTCAGGGATCAAATCCCTTAGTATGCTCTTGTGAGCGTTTCTTCTCATTAAGGCACTGGGTCCTTGCTTCTCTCCCATGATCTAAATATACTGTCTGGATTTTCCCTTCCATTCCTCACTCTGCTCTTCCTATTTTCTTTCTTTGCTGTCTTTTCCTTTAAGGTTTTCCTAGTGCAGAGGTGATTAACTCATGTATGCCAGAGGTTGCAAATTTTTGTGTGTGAAAAATCAGACCTTGGCAATGACCTTGAGCAGTAGGATATAAATAACTCCCATAAGCTTAGTGTTCCAATAATGGAACACTAGGCATAAATGGGTTAATGAGATCCATAGATTGTCCATTAATGGGCTTCAGGGATATCTCAAAGTCTCTTGAAATTATATGCAAGTTTTACATGAAAACCTATCTGTATGTGTATTAGCTAGCAAGAGCTGTGCAACGAATTCCCTCATAATTTAGCAGCTTAAAACAATCAACATTTATTATCTCACAATTTCTGTGAGTCAGAAATCCAGATGTGGCCCGCCGATGCCTCTGCCTCTTAGAAGCAGCAATCAAGGTGTCGGTCAGGGATTTGTGTCACATCTGAAAGCTCTGCTGAAGGAAAACCCACTGCCGAGCTCCTTCATGGGGTTGCTGACATGATTCAGGTTCTCATAGGTTGTTAGCTGGGGACCTACTGGTTCCTTGCCACATGAGCCTCTCCCTGGGCAGCTCCCAGTGTGGCAGCTGGCTTTCCCCAGAAGGAACCAACAAGCAGGACAGATCATGCCACAGTCCTTTCGTAATGGAATCTCGGCAGGAACATCCCATCTATTTCACTGTATTCTATTGATCAGAAGCCATTATTAGGCCCCACCACACTCAAGAGGAGGAGATTACACAGAGGTATGAATCTCAGAAGGTAAGGTCACTGAGGGCCACTGTACAGTCTGTCTACCCAAATACCTTTGGAAATGGAGGAGGACCTGTGTCTTTTATTGTATTATATCTTTGAACTTCTGAATCAACATTTGTATTCTTTGTTCCTGTCTCAACCATCAGTTTCACCCAAAAAGTCTTCTAGGTGTATTTTTACAAAACAAGTCACTAGATATCTCTCTGTAACTGAAGCTACAGTTAACTTTCCCTTTAAAACAGTCACTATATGTGCGTGTGTATGTGTGTGTGTGTGTGTGTGTGTGTGTGCGTATACATATATATGTATATATATATATGATGAAAAGATCCTATGCTATCACATGCCACCATCAAACACACACACACACACACACACACACATCTTAGACCATGGTCACCTAATGAGAAGTGGAGTGTTTTGATCAACAGGACAAGAATCTGTCGTGTACAACGCTGGTTCTCATCATTTTTGGTTTCAGGCCTCCCTTTACATTCTTAAAAATTATTGAAGACTCTAAAGGACTTATTTTTAGGTAGGTTATATCTACTGATATATCCGTGTTAAAAATAAAAACTGAGGAATTTAAAAATATTTATATTTTTTAAAATAACCTCATTATATGCTAACATAAACATTTTCATGCAAAATAAAAATAGTTTTTAAACAAAGAAATTAGCAACAGTGGCAATGTTTTACATTTTTAGAAATCTCTAATGTCTGGCTTAATAGAAGACAGCTGGATTCTCATATCTGTTTCTGCACTCAAACTTCATAATATGTTGTTTTGGTGGAATTAGATGAAGAAAACCAGGCCTGATACAGTCACATAGATGTGTCACTGTGAAAAACAAAAGTATTTTCATAGCCTTTTCATGTAATAGGATTTTTTTATGCTACACCAAAACTTGACAATGGTATTTTTTTTAAAGTTATAATATGTGGAATCTGAAACCGTCATCAATGACTTTTCTTTTTACATTCTATGACATTAAAATCCACTGGTCTATCTTACACTTTAAATGGATCATTTACTGATGTGTGATTTTGTAAAGTCATGTACTGGCCATTTGAAGAAAAGAAATAATTCACTGAAATTCTAAAATCTTCCAAATATTGGCACATTTTGTTACAAACTATCAGGAAAGAAATCACATTTGCAAATACTACAACCAATCTCATCCTGAACCTCTTAAGTAGTGGGAAGTAGTTAAGTTCAAGGTGGAGAATACAAGTTTTCCAAAATTTCTAATTTTCACTTGAAAGCCTAAATCTTATCATTGGCTATAAATAGTCAATCATTTTTCCTGAAGTAACAGGCCTATTACATTCATTTTGGAGAATATATCAGCAAAGCGCCCAAATCTAAATAACTATAGTTTGTCTGCCAATTGTTCTTTCCAATAAAAATAGTGTTCCATGAACAAAAGTGGGTAGTTCAACTCAAAATAAGTCTGGGGCTGGGCGTGGCAGTACATATCTACAGTCCCAGATATTCGCGAGGCTGAGGTAAGAGGATCACTTGAGCCCACAAGTTCGAGGCTACAGTAAGCTATGATTGTGCCACTGCACGCCAGCCTGGGCAACAAAGTGAGACCTCATCTTTAATAAATAAATAAGCAAAAACACACACATATACACATACACAAAACGAGTGTTATCCTTGAAACAACCATTGTATACTGGTACACGGCAGAATGTTTATTTATATTTCCCATTTGATCACAGAGAATATGACGAAGAGTAAAGTTGAGGTTTTATAATCACGTTTACTGCTTTATCAAGGTCATTTATGGGCAACCCTGGTTTTTCACTTCCCTGGAGTGTAGTGAAGTATACGACGATCACTCACGCAGCCCAGAGCCACTGCCTGGACTCATCCTAAGATGCCAGCATTTTACCCTGCATTGCTTTTGCAAATGTCAACAACATATTGGGAAAAAGCAAGTAATATCTTAATAACAGTATTACAAAAATAGTTTTAACTTCATGGACTCATTGAAAGTGTGTCATAGAGAATCCTGGGGGATCTAACCATTGTTATAAACTCATATATATATGTTATAAACTCATATATATATATATATATATGAGAGAGAGAGAGGGGGAGAGTGTTAGAATTAAATATATATACATATATATTTAATTCCTCTTTATAGTGAGGAAGCAGGATTTGATATACTCTGTACTCATTTTGCTTATGAAGACCTGATCAGAGAACACAGTCCTCTAATAAAATGTTCTGATTTAATGAGCATGAACCACCCGTTATTTTCCAAATATCACTAATTCACAAGTTTTTCCAGAGAAGTATAATCATTTTCTTTACTTAAATATTTAAAAGGACTTTTCATCCATCTGAAAACAAGTATATCTTACCACAAATAGAAGAAATCTATTAATAGCTCTAAAGTGAATATATAAGTATTTAAATCTTTAAAAACATTTTCATCAGCTGGGCACAGTGGCTCATGACTCTAATCCCAGTGCTTTGGGAGGCTGAGGTGAGAAGATTGCTTGAGACCAGAAGATCAAGACCAGCCTGAGCAACAAGACCTGGGCAACAAGACCCTGTCTCTACCAAAAAAGAAACCAAATATATATATATATATATATATATTTTTAGCCAGGAATGGTGGTGGTGCCTGTAGTCCCAGCAACTCAGGAGGCTGAGATGGGAGGATTGCTTGGGCCCAGAAGCTCAAGGCTGCTGTCATCTATCATTGTGCAGCTGCACTCCAGCCTGGGAGAGTGAGACCCTGTCTCAAAAACCAAACAAAAACAAAACTTTTCACTGAGGGTACTACCTAAAATTGTTCCAGGGACCACCATTGCCTGCCCACTTTCGGAAAGCCTACCACAATCTCCCCCTACTGTGAACTCCTTCACTTTGCCACATTCCACTGTATGCAAATTTGCTTCCATGTCTCTTTTAGGTTCTTATATCTACAGATTGCAAGTTACTCCTGTTGGGGATAATTAGAAAAAAGGAAACTGGGGATTGGAAAAAAGGAAAGGGAGGTAAAGCAGATGGCAGCAAAGAAATAGCGGTGTGGGTGTGAAGCTCTGGGAGAGATAAAGGGAAAGGAGGAGAAGGAAGCTAGAGCCCTGAACAGCTCTCTGGAGTCAGGGAGGTGGGTGGGAGGAGAAGGGCTAGTAAAATATTCTGCAGTGTGATGAGCATTGGACCCTGGCATTAGAAACAAAAAGTGCCTACCCAACTGGGTTAAATAAAGCCCACCACATAATTTTTCCATTTGAAATATCCAAGTACTTTTGTGTCTGTGAGACTAAGGCAGGATTCAGGACACATCTAGGTTATAAAATCAGAGAAGCACTGAACATTTGGATGAAAGGCACATCTGAATACGCATACGCGCACACACACACACACACACACACACAGCCTCTTGGTGTGCATATATTGCTCAATGAATCAAATTTCAAAACATCTTGAGATTATGGGAAAGGAGATCATGAAAAATCTTCATTGAGCAAGAAGGCATAAATGGAAATTAATAGTATAATGCTCATTATAACCCATTCGAGTTGTAAAAACGTGTTTCATATTCTTATTTCTGCTGTTGTCTTTATTTTTTTGTTCTAGCAGATTTTTTAAGTATCTATGAGGGTTTTTATTGGCTCACTGGTTACCTTGATTCCTAAAAACTACCTTTGCCAGAAGGCAGTGGTTTCAAGGTTCAGTGGAACACATGAGGGGTCACAGATGGGAAAGAATCTGAGCTCCTCATCCTTTCTTCTGTGAGAACGTCTCTGCTTTGACCTACTTTGCATGTTAGTCCTCTGCCTAAGACTCCATCCAAAGAAAGGGCTCTGGTGCTATAAAAGAACATTTATTTAAGTAAGAAAGCTACGTCATAATAAGGTCTAAAGTCCCTTCTAAAGTTGAAAATGTCTCCTTCCAACTTAAAAAAAATTAACAAATACTACATGCCAAAATGATATACAAAGTGACATGCAGAAGCATGAATGGGCACGCTATGAAAGAGGACACCCCAATGGCCAATAGGCATGTGAAAATGTGCTTGGGCCCCGGTCATCAAAGGAGCTCATCAAAAGCACGAGATTTCAATGCACGCTTCCTGGGATGGTTAAGTTAAAATGATAACAATTTGAAGTTGTTGGCCAGAAAACAGGAAAACTGGAACTTCCATTGAATGCTGGCAGATGTGTAAATGGCTATAACCAGTTGACAAAGTGGCAGTATCTACGAAAGCTGAAAATGAAGCTAGCGTTTATATTCTGGGTATAGAGTCAATGTATGGACACCCAAAGACATTCAAGAATAATCACAGTAGCATAATTCTTAATTGGCAAAAACTGGAAAGAAAACAAATACCATCAACAATTAGGTAGAAATATGGTAGCATATTCACACAATACAGCCATGTAAAGGAATGAACAATTGCTAAATGTAATGCCATGCATAAAAAGAAGCTAAACACAAAATAATACATTGTATGATCCCATTTATACAATGGTCAAAACAGTCAAAAGTGATCTAGAGCAATAGGACTTAAGAAGAGTTATCTTTGTAGGGAAGTAATGGGAGGGTATCCCAGTTGTGGGGGGACTTGGTATACTGGCAGGGTTCTGTTTCTTGATCTGATGGGACGGTCCCAAGTTTTTCTTTGTGAACATTTATCAAGATGTACACACATGATCTGTGCACCTTTCTCTGTTTGGTGTATTTCAGTAAGAAATTTACTTAAGAAAAACAAAACTATGTAATTTAAACTTTTTTAACTATGAAGAATTTTAGGATCCTTTAGTGTTTTATTATTTCCAGGTACCACCACCCTCTTTTTTTTTTTTTAGTTTCATTTTCTAGACAGTGAACAGATTAAAAATTTGCTATTTTCCAAAAAGTCCCATTTTAATGGATTGCTGTTCTATTTTTTTTTTTTTTTTGAGACAGAGTTTTGCTCTTGTTACCCAGGCTGGAGTGCAATGGCGCGATCTCGGCTCACCGCAACCTCCACCTCCTGGGTTCAGGCAATTCTCCTGCCTCAGCCTCCTAAGTAGCTGGGATTACAGGCACGCGCCACCATGCCCAGCTAATTTTTTGTGTATTTTTAGTAGAGATGGGGTTTCACCATGTTGACCAGGATGGTTTCGATCTCTTGACCTCGTCATCCACATGCCTTGGCCTCCCAAAGTGCTGGATTGCTATTCTAAAAGTAGCAATACTAAATACTAATACTGTAAATACTCTCCTCATTCTTATACCCCTGCCCCCAAAATATAAATTAATAAATCAATTCAGTATATGATCTTTGAGCACATACATCAGCCAAGCACTGTGCTTGTCTCTGGAATGCACAGGCAAAAGAGGCAGGCACAGTTTAGTCCTGGGACAGTGTGCTCTCTAACAGGGGAAAGCCCAGATGAAAGGAGTTGTCAGATAGGATGTGAGAGCATCCCACCACAAAGTGGATATCTCTTCTCGAGTCCCTGGGGCCACCAGTGGCACATAGATTCAGCACCACAGCACATAATGACTCATGGTTCTGTTTCCTGTTAACTTGTCCCTGCAAATGGAGTGGAAGAAATTGGTCTAATACTATAGCTCCTGCTGGACTTCATTCTGGGCAGAATTAGGTCCTTTAGGACACACGATAAAAGGGGAAGAAGGAAGTGGGCAGAACATCCATCAAGAGAGAATTTGTATTCTCAGATGCCAGCAGAGGCAGGAAACCTGTCTGCTGAAGGAAGTCAGAGGGTAGCAGCCTGAGGCGGGTGGGAGGATGTTGGTGTTTTAGAGCTCGGGTCTCTAGGCACTCAGAACTTGTAGAAAAGACTCCAGAACCACCTGGCTGGCTGAATTCAAGCAAGAAAAAAACATTACCCTGACTTAACTGTTCTACTATGGAAACCAGGATGTGTTTGGGGATAGAAGAGGACCACTCCAAAAACGTAGCTTTAGAAACTTCCTTGACAACTCATTCTGCTGTAGCTAACGTCTTGCCATCCCCCACCCAGAGGATTCAAGGGACATGGCACAGGGCTTACTCAATGTAAGAAACATGTAAGGAGCACACACAATGCCAGGATTCCCAGCAGCAAAACACTAATGGCTCAGGCTCCAACAGAGATAAAAATAGGGGTGTGAGAGGAAGGAGAGAGAGAGACAGAGACAGAGAAAGAGAGAGAGAAATTTTTTGCTAGAGCCAGAAGGCATCAAGATGCTGAGAAATAAAGGGAAGGTGGTGAGAGGCCAAAACTGATGCTGCCTCCATTTCTTAAATTACCAAAAAAATGAGTCTAATTACAGTTCTCCATCTGTGAACCTAACCAGAACATTCTGTAACTTGCAAGGCCCTTGTGACTCTGGGATTATTATGGTTATTATTATTGTTTATTATATTTCGATATTCAAATACTTACATTATGCAGCTCATTCCTTTATCTGCCACATTCTAAACACGTGCTTTCCAGAATACCATCTCATGTTGTCACAATTTATCAACTAATTATAAAATATCTCAGGTCTAACTATCTCTTTACCATGATCTTCAAAGCAATTAAATAAAAGACCAAACTCTAGGCCTTTGATTTTTTTTTTCTCCCTACATAATGAGGTCAAAGAAATGGAAGTTCCTTCAAAGATTCTCAAAGTTGTGGCCTGGTCGGGCGTGGTGGCTCACATGTGTAATACCAGCACTTTAGGAGACCGAGGCAGTGAATCACGAGGTCAGGAGTTTGAGACCAGCCTGGCCAATATGGTGAGATCCTGTCTCTACTAAAAACACAAAAATTAGCCGGGTGTGGTGGCACCTACCTTTAGTCCCAGCTACTCAGGAGGCTGAGGCAGGAGAATTGCTTGAACCTGGGAGGTGAAGGTTGTGGTGAGCCGAAATTGCACCACTGCACTCCAGCCTGGGTGACAGAGCAAGACTCTGTCTTCAAAAAAAAAAAAAGCTGTGGTCCTGCTCTGGCATTGATTGTCTTTCTCTCACAGGCTGGATGCCGGTCCCCTAATGAACGTGCCACTGTGGACCAGTTCCTGAGCTGCACATTAACTCCGCTTGACAGTTCCGGAGCCTGCCACCTTGAGACCCCTTCTCCATTCCAGGCGCCCGTGCTTCCATCAGCTTCCTATGGCAGGATCTGTATTTATAATTCATGCTTCTCCTTTGGTTTCCTTTCCAGGCCTCTCTGGGGCTGGTGCTTAAACAAAATCTCTACCCACATCAAGCCCGTGTTAGTCCTTCCTCAATTAATAATTAATAGTAATGATAATAAGCTTGTGCAAATGCTTAAAGAGTGTTTATCCTTTTGTCTTTCATCTAAAGGTCATTTCTTTCATTGCTGCAAGGGGTACTACTGAGGCACAGATACGACTCATACATCCCCAGACATCACTGGCTGATGTTTTATATTACAGTTCACCAAAAAGCCCAGAGTGCCCACAGTTGAAATATGGTGTTTTTGCCATGAGAATACAAATTGTCGGTTGGGTGGAGACAGCATTACATCTTTGTTTGAGGGGATGCACTCCTCACTACCTAACCCACGGCTCAGGTCACGTCCTCAGTTGAATCTGAGACTATCCTTAGCTTATGGAGATGGAAGACACCACCTAGATGAATGAAGCTAACAAGTCCACTCTACATCCTTGTTACTCAACACATGGCCCTTGGACCAGCAGGCTTTGCCTCACCTGGGAACTTGTTAGAAATGCAGAATCTTGAGTCCCATCTGAGACCTCCAGAGTCAGGATCTGGCTTTTAGTAAAATTCTCAGATGATTCATATGCACATTAAAATTTCAGAGGCATGGGTCAATACCCCCTGCATATAATTGTCCTGGAGATGAGAAATTAGGCCAATTAGGACCAAGAGCATCTAACTGCTAGACTTTCATGTCAGCAGTCATAGAAGCATGTAGATTCTCACAGGGACTGGATTTGAACCTGGAAGTGTGTCTTTCCCAGTTGAGGGCAGCCCTCTTGCAAGCAGAAAGGGGGAGCTTACATGGAAACCAAATCCACACAGGGAAGACAGAGAGACCGACTAAATCCTCAATTATATCACTCAGCCTCTGTGTTCAGTTGTGCTGAAAGCCTCATCTGTAATGAGACAGTTCAGATACCTGAGACATAGAGCTCCTCTTTTTTAACTAAGGAGATATAAACTAGGCTTTCTGTCACTTGCAACCAAAAGAATCCTAACTGTCGGGGCCCAACTTCCAAAATAATTTATATCTTGACTATATACCAGGGCAAGCAGTTTGTAACACTCTAAAAGCAGGTCTAAGCCAGTTTTTGAACCTGTTCTTTCAAAACATCTCCTAGGTTATGCTTTTAAATATGCACCACTTCAGTGGGAGAAAAAAAATCCACAGGCCAAAGGGTACCAAATTGCTTAAAGGTTTCCTTCCTGCTTTTAATATCTTAGATGTGACCCTTGCTTCCCCTTCTTCTCTTAGAGATGAAAGACTTCATGGAAATGCCAGGCACGCTGCTGTCATTTGGAAATGACAACCAGCCCAGAGAAGGTTAATGCTCTCATCAAAAATGCCCATCTTCTAAGTTGGTTAAATGGGTCTTTCTGGTTCACCTGACTGCCTGCTCCTTTCCTAGAGAGCTCAGCATTTCAATGAAGTGTTCTTGCAATTTAGCTCTGCCCAAATGCAACGAAGGTCCAGGCTTTCCCAGAGGCCCCAGGTTTAACAAACCTCAACCATGGATCTGCCCAGAATGTGCCGAAGCAGACAGATTAGCTCATGGCTATTGGAAGGACAGTCTTCTGTGTAGGAAGAAGAAAAGGACATGACAGTGGCTTCAAGGGGAATTTGTTCCAAAACAATGAAGGTCCCCACTGCTTCCTTCCACTCTTTTGACTTACCAACCTTGCCATCGTTTCTCCAAGAGCAGTCCACAGGCCATTTGTCTCAGAATTCCCTGGGGTGGTACTACATACAACTGTGGGTCCTTTAGCCCCATTACTACCTCTCCAGACTGCCCAAGCTCCAAGTGAATTACTTTACTGGAGTTGAAATTAATGCGCTAAATAAAGGTCCTTCCTGACTGGAAATTCAACAACTTTGTCAAGAAAGGAGGATAACACCGTGTCTGAGAGACAAGTGTTAAAGGGACACAGTTAACAAGATGAGAAAGAAGCTTGTCAGGTGAGGGGGTAGTAAATCTGACTCAACTACACAGATCTGTTGCTTCAGTTAGCCAATGGTGCCAGCCTCTCATTGAATGGGACACAGAACCAGGCGATTCTATGCAATACCAGGAGTGACTGTGGAAGCGGAGAAGCAAAAAGTGACTACAAAAAGAAAACAGAGGGACTGTGGTGACTCTTGAGATCAGCTCCTTACCCCACCAAAGTTCTCACTCGGATAAACAGGCTGAGTGGACAGATTGGGAAAACGTACATTTATCACCCTAAGAACTCAGTGCCAGAGTATTCTACATGAGGCGGGCAGATGCCCTAAAGGCTACTATGCAGGTAGCCCTTAGTGTTTCAACAGCAGCCCACTGAGAACCAGAGATGCATTTCCTCATTTCTTCAGCAAATCTGAAAAGAAGAACGTATTTATTTTCTGTTATGGCTGTAACAAATTGTCACAGTCAGTGACTTAAAAGCAATAGAACTTTATTCTCTAGCAGTTCTAGGGGCTGGAAGTCTGTAAGGAATCTTATGGGACTAAAATCAACGTGTTTACAGGGCTGAATCCTTCTGCAGGCTCCACCTCTTCAAGCTTCCGGTAGCTGCCCTTTCAGGGTTCTTAGTGTAATCACATCTTCAAAATTCCTTTTGCTATACAAGGTAACATTCACAGGTTCCAAGAATTCACATGCAAATATCTTTGGGTACCATTACTCAGTCCTCCACAACCAGGTTTGAGGATGGAATGTCTGCTGAATGGACTTCTTGGGGGTGGCACTAATATAGAATAAGCAGTTCTTAGGAAGATTTTTCAGTCTGCAAGAGCTTTCCCTTCTGCCATCTTTGGAAGAGCCCATTTAGGCAGCTGTACTGGCCCCGTCTCATCTCCTCATCTAGAAGCTTTCTGAGCCTCATAGTCAAACGCATGAAGGTGACAGTGTTTGCAGCTTAACTCCTAGAAGTGGAGTCAGGAAGGAATATCCCACCACTGCCCTCACCATTCGTTCATGCTGTCCATGTCAAAATTTCATTTGTTCTGTACACAGGTGGCATGGGACATGGATTAAAGGAAAAACGAGGTTGCTTGCCTACTTCACGAATCAGCGAGGGACATGCCCAACTTAAAGCTGTGGACTCAGAATTGCTCCCACTGCTGCTTGTTTTCTCAAGTGGAGCTTTGTTTGACAGCAATTCTAGGAAGGGGTAAAGGAAAAAAACCTGAAAATTTTTAATGGAGGCTCAAAGATGGATCTTTCCATTTGCATGTGCAATAAAGACATAGCTGAAGACAGTCTGACTTTGTGGTCAGGGTAGGTATTTAATTATGGGGTTTCATGTGTTTTATGTATGCCTGGGAGAATAATTTTTTGTAAATCAATGACACTAGCCATATGAAAAAATTACTGATTCTTTGAACTGAATTCCCACAAAGTAAAAGAATCTAGTCGAAACACATTTTCTCAAGTTCTGACATCATTTTATGACCCTACATCATGTTGAACACTTCAATGGCCATTAGGACAGTTCAGCCCTTACTGCCTCACCACAGACTGAAATGCGAGATGAAACGTTTTAGGAAGTCTTCTAGAATGTGGTTCCCGAAGTTCCAACGTTTTCCAGTTCGCATCTGGCTCTGGAAAGCATCAGTTCCAGTACTTCAGTCTAGAGGACCTTTCTGCCAAATATCACAGCTAACAGTGAGCACCGATGATCTCGTTACTCCTTTTTCTCTTCTGTGCAACCCAGAATCCTCTGCAAGGGTTTTTTTTTTTTTTAATTCCTAGTACTTTCTCTCCTTCTGCCAAAAAGCTGTAAACCCTGCTTCAGCCTGTCTTTTACTCCAGATCGTTCTCCCTCAGCAAAGACTTCTGGGCCTGGGGTATTTACTTGCACAATTAAATAGCCTTACTCTGTTAGTACTGAAGGATTTCTGAGTTTTTTTTTTTTTTTTTTTTGAATCAGCAGCTTTTATAAACTATTTGAACAAAGTTAGAATAAGAAAAGCTGAGAGGTGGCATAATCCCTTAGTGGTGTTGACAAATGAAAAACAGATACTCTTGGTTGAAGAGGAACAATAGATATTTAGCAAGACTAGCTTCAGCCAGAGGCAGAAAAACCATCCTGCAATGTATAATTGCCTAGGAAAACAACTTGAGGGGAAAGAATTGGAGAAACAAACTCCATCCCTTCAAACTCCTCGACCTTCAGCATGAAATCTCTTCAGAATGGCCCCAGCAGTCCAAAAGGCAAATGGTACGAGTGTTTTCCAAATCTGCAAGCACATTTTACCTTTCAGGAGAGCTGTTAGAATTTAATAGGCTCATACCGACCCGTGGCTCAAGTGTTTTGCAACACTTATTACAAGGGGTGTTTTCAAAACTGACTTTTCCCCAACCAGAAGCAAGGAAAAGCAACCCATAAGAGAAACAGGAAATGAGCTGCACGGGTTTGACTTAAATGACGTAGGCTGGAAGCTCTGAATTGTTGCTGGCGTCATTTAATGGAACTCAGTCTCTGAAGGTCTATTGCCCTGCACAAAGAAAAGCCTGTTCAGGCCTCCACTGGGCACTATTAAGTTGAAACATGGATTATGGGGGACACGGATGGAGACACATGCTCTGGTCTCCCAATTTATAGTGAGTCCTGGCACCTGGAGGCACCAGCCTTCAACTTCACTCGGAACGTGGTCCTGAAGCCAATAATTAATGTTCACAGCAACAAGGGAGATGAGGCTTAGAAAACTTCAGCCGCTTGCCCAAAATAACCGGCAAAGCTGGGGTTTGAGCACGGGCTGTCTGCCTCCTTTCCCTTGCACAGGTCTAAAGATAGCTGGACTGTGCGATCACTGAGGTGCCTGCTGGCTCTGTTTCTCTATGATGCTAACAATTTGTTAAGATGTGCTGCTTAATTTTGGTTCACAGTTTCTCCCTCTAGAATTTTTTTCTATACCATGTCTGCATTCCAAGATGTGCACTCTCTCCCCCTCCTCTGTCTGTCTCTCTCTCTCTGTATCGCTCTCTCTCTCTCTGTCTCTTTCTTTCTCCTCATTGGTGACTCCCCTTAGACCTTAAGTGAAGCATTTATTCAGAAATAAGCCCACCATTCACAGGATGGAATAGAGCAAAGCCTTGCTGACTTTTGCTTTTGCCTTCTTGTATAATATCTTTGCATCCATATGTCTTCTCAGCCTGCCAATGACTCCATGGGGTAGATCCTGTTGTTACCCTCATCTCACAGGTGAAGAGACTGATGATCCCAGACACTGAATGACTAATCAATTGCAGAGGCAGGGTTTGAACCCCATTCTCTGTGACTGGACACCCTCCTCCTTTCACCTCCACTGCTCTGCCTTTCTGGCTCCAAGTAGAGCCTGGGAGTTAGGTGTGCATCCTCCCTGCCTGGGCGACCAGATCCTGCCCCATGCAGTGTGTTTGTGCTGGGATCCTCCTGGCCAGCTGCTGTGCCATGAGGTGTTAGTTCATTTGGCCGCCTTCATGGGGAGCCCCCAGAGCACATTGGCAGCCTCTGTCAATAGATGTGGCAGCTCTGAAACACAGCTATGCCTAGCCAGAGTGACATAGTCCTTCTGTGAATTTTCAACAGACATCACAAGGCTTTGGTTGGATATACTGGACAGAGAGCCAGGATCTCAGTCATTCACACCCCCAATAGCCCTGGCCACCTCTGCTACATTCTGTGCTTGAGCTGCCCCAAGAATGCAGAAGGACAGGGCTTCCCACATCCCACAATGAGATGACCTCCATGAGGCAGGCCAGGAGAACTAAGATGCCACACCTGGGTAGCAGGCCCTGCACCTTCCTCTCCAGCTCCAAGGAAACCCAGAGCATGTTACCTGGGCCAGCTGCCAGGAGAACTGCTCCGCCAAGCCTCAAGGTCACAGAGACCTCCAAGGTTTACTTCTGACCTAGGTTCAAGATCAAGAGATTAGCTTATGTGACTGGGATAAACAGCAGTGGCCAAACAACTTGGGATTTATATTTCATTACAAGCCCATACTACCATTCATACAACAAATGAATATTTTTAATACATTTTATGCTTATCTTGTGAATAATTCAAGTCCATAGTCTTGTCTTTTGTGATAAAAGCATAATATGTTATCGGGGATCAGCAAACTTTTTCTATAAAGGGTTAGTTAGTTAACATGTGGGGCTTTGTGGGCTGCATGCAGCCTCTGCAGAATATTCTTTGTTTTTCCTTTTTTTTAAAAAAAAGTCCTTTTAAAATCTAAAAACCATTCTAAGCTCACAGGCTGTACAAAAACAGGCTGTAACACATTTGGCCTGCAAGCCACAGTGTGCCATTCCCTAAACTCAAATATGTAAACTATGCTACAACTTTGGTGATACTATTTCATGATAGCTTTACTTTTTTTTTTTTAATGGTTGCCTCAAAAAATTACGTACATGGCTAGGGTTGAGTCCACTCTGGCCAGATCCCAAGGGAAAGGGCTCACTGTTCATCTCGAATCTGTCTGTCTTGATCAAGGTTTCACACTCCGTGGAAATATAAAGTGATGGGCAGGAGGAAGATTCAGGAAGAAATGCAGCCAACATGAAGGTGTGAGGGTTTTTTTTCTGCCTTTGGGTGAAGCTTTGCAAATCACTGATCTTTCTGTTTGTTTCCCCATCTGTCCCATGGGCGTAGATGCTGGGCAGGAACCTGTAGGTCTCTGGTATGTATTCCTGTGGTCTGCACATTTCTGCTTGGAAATTACAAGTTCTGAGACTGCTTTCTATACGGCCGCTTCTCAGGGAAAGCATTGACTATTTCCTCTGGCAACAGTAGGAAGTTATTGAGGAGAAGGTGAGTAATCCCAGGTCAGCAAAATTCTTCAGAGTCTGAGGAATGGCATCGCTCTGAGGCTCCTGCACCCACAGAGCTCTGCGCATTGTGTAGTGGCCTGGGGTGACCCGGGGTGACCCTTGACTACAGCCGGCTCCCCTCTGCGCTGATCTCTCTCCTCTCAGCTGAGGGAGGGCATTAGAGCCAGCCTCATCACTGAGGTGCCCAAGAATCCCAGAAGGCCTCTCCCAGCTGCCCTGGCTCCTCCAGCCTCCCAGGTGGACACAGAACAGGGCGGCACCCTCAGAAAGGCAGCCAGCCCCCTACAAAGCAGTGGCCTCTGACCCAGGATGCAGCAGACATGGGTTCAAGTCCCTGCTCCCGGACTCATCAACATGCTACCTCAGGAAATGCCTCCATCTTTCTAAACCTCATTGGCTGAAATGAGGGCTTTGAACTAAATGATCTCTAAGATGCTTCTGCCTCTAACTGCCTGAGTCCCCTCCCCTGCCCTTAATTCCTATTTCCCTGAGAAATCAAAGGGCAGAAAATGTGACCTTGCCCACATTCTCTGCTCCCCAGCCCCCTAAATGATCAGCGCCTTCGCTCATGATTCTTCCCCGATTTCATAAAAAGGAAGTGAAGTGACTGTTTTTGTGTGGCTAGGTGCCCCCTGCCATCCCAGTTCCATTCTGTTCTGCCTCTCCCAGGATCAGAGGCCACCCATTATTTTCTCCTGCCTGAGTCTCCACCCTCTCTCTCTCTCTGTACCCTTTTCTAGTGTGGAAACGCATCCCAGGGGCCCCATCCTAAAACCACCAGCACAGGACACCCTCCTCCCCACTGGCTCCCCCTCAGCTGATGATCAAGAGCCACCTCTGACAGGTCTGGTGCATGGCTCTGGACAGCCTTGACCCAAAAGCCCAGGGTCCCTTCTTCCGCTGTGAGCAGAGCCCCTGTGGAGCATGCTTGTCCCCCCAGCTCGCCACACCCATGCAGAGAAACATGGCCAGAGGGATCCCGTGTCTGTCATTTGTGTTTACTCAGAACCTGCCACAGTGCTCCACAGACAACGTCCTGTGTGCCAAAATGTCGGGAAAGAAATAGCACTGAGGACCGAGGAAGAGACACTCACTTCTGTGAAGCCACGCCCCACCTGGGCTTAAGGGTAGGCTGCAAACGCTCCTGCTTGGTCCCCTAAGGAACCTGGCTCTTTAGTTTTCATCTACTGGAAATCCTGTTGCCAACCCAAAATCCAGGGCATGATAGAAAGGGAGGCTTCAGTTATTCTTTTCTTTTCTGGTCAGTTTCCTATTTCTCTTCCTTCTTAAAAAAAAAAAAAGTAAATGTGGGTGGGGGGGGCACTGAAGAAGCTGGGATTTTAAAGCTCCCCAGAGGTCAAACAAATTGCATTTTTTGCTACAAAGAACGAGGGGAGGCGGCGGGGGAAGGTGGGGGCAGATGGTAAATTGGCTGCCGGGAGACCCTTTGGTGATGTCTTTCTCGGGACCCCAGCTGGCAAAACTGTCGCAGCGCGAGGGGCAGCCCCTCTGGTGGGTAGATCCAATCGCAAGTAGAGAAACAAGGCATGCCAGCAGGAGCCTCACCGGCCGGGAAATTATTTCCTAATAAAACTACAAAGGGAAGGACGATAGCTGGGCACTGCTGACAAGTATTGTTGTCTTGTATCAAAATCTCTTTATAAACCTGTTTGAAGAACAGAGCTCGGAGTCTCTTTGAAGTCCCAGTTCAAAGCCGTTGACTTGCAGGGTTCCCAGCCACAGTGGGGGATGGCAAGGGAAAGAGAAGTCAGAAGGAACTTGGCAAACTCTCTGTGCAAATAAATACCTCGGCACTCTGAGGACAATTTTTTGGTTCGAGTTCCTGTTGAGCTCCTAATTATCAATAACAACTGAGCCCCCGCCTCTGTGCCAGGCACTTCCTGCCTACTCTTTTGACGTTCCCAGAGGCAGGAGTGTGCATCCTGGCAGGCGTTCCTCCTCGAGGGTGGGCGCTATGGAGGGAAAGCGAATGTAGCCCACACCCAGAGCCTGGAGTGACAGTCCTGACTAAGCATACCCACCATTTCGGAGCTCCCAGCCACGCTGTGTCCCCAATGGCTTGATGTGTATCATCAGTCCATAACCCTGAGCTTTCTGTATCGGATGCCACTCTCTTCACCTCCCCTCCACATCTGTCTCCTCTTTATCCACTACCTTTGCCCCAGTCCCTCTCTCCAAAATCAGGTTCGTTCGTTCCTGTTTAGTGGTTTTCAAAGTGCCGTCCCCAGCCCAGCAGCAACCGCATCACTTGGGAAGTTGTTGGAAATGCACATTCTCAGGCCCCACCCAGGACCTACTGAGTCAGAAGCTCTAGAGAGGGTAGGGCGGCCCTGCGATCTGTGTTATCATAAGTCCTCCAGGGGATTCTGAGATTTGAGATTCAGGGCTCCAAATCCACGCTTACTGAAAGCGGGCCTGAGCTGCTATTGTTTTTTCTAAGGTCATGGGATTGGAGTCAGTAGCCGGTTGTTTATACAGGAATGGGTGTCTGCAGTAACAGCGCCATTCCAGCACTTAATTCAGCTGAGGTTTAAAAAGATTGATAACTACCATCAGCAGTGGAAGGGGGAAATGTTTTCTTTGAGGAAGGAGGCCTCTACCTCCCCCCCACCCCTATGTAGGATGTCTCCTTATGAACACACTAGGCCTGATAAAAAGGCTCAGCGGTTTATTTTACAACACAAGATCCTTGGCTTTCTGACCCTTGGAACTGTCGACTCTTACCTCTAGAGCTAGCTCCGGGATCTCTCACTGGGAATACATGAGACAAAAAATAAGGCACATCTTGTCTCTCAAGGAGAGATAAGAAGTGTTCATTGTTCTGTCTTCTGGGTGTAAATGGGTGTGAAATCTTGTCCATGCTTCATAGTTGCTCTTGTGTTCCTTTACATGCATGTAATTCGGCCATGCTTACCCAATATTACAATAACGTTCTCTCTCTCATATTGGCATGAAGGGGAATCGATTGGCAGGGTTGTTATTTTTTCCTAATACAAGGGCAGGGGTTGGTAAACACTCCACGCAGTTCTTTTGCTGTGTCATCTAAACCGAGCTGGGGAACACTAGCTGAAAGCATTGTCCTCAACCATCCTTCCTCCCAGGTGAACGCCTTGCAGACCTCAGACCAGTGGGCACACCTAGTACTGGGCTCCTACACACCCAACTCATACAGCTTTCCCCCTCACTCTCCATGTGCCTTCCTCTATTATGTTTTTCTTCTTTGCCTTTGCTGCCACCGGACACATTACAAATAGAGATGATGAGGTGTTTGTTTCTTGCCTGTTTCCCATATTTAGCATGTCAGCTTCATGAGCCAGAATTATGGTCTGCTCATTGCCCTTCCCCTCCTAACCCAGAGCAGGCACGTTGCAGGCACTGACCTCTTCCCAGATAAAGTCCTTCTTCTCCCTGCCTGCAAAGCCCACACCCTTCCCACTCTGGAAGGCTAGCCCCAGACCACCATGTTCATAATCTCCTATGAAACAAAACAGCTGGCCAAACCGAAAGCTGCTCCGTGTGAAGAGCGTTCCTCGGGGCTGTGACATTAGAATGCTGCCCATCGTAAAATCATCCAGCCACCAGCTGACTGCAAATGTAGCTTTCTGACTCATAAATACATCATCTTACACAGTTGCTTGTGAACTCACCACCAAGGGAGTGGAGGCTGCAGCTTTGGGGCTGCCAGACAGATGTGGCCGGGAGAAGGCAGGACCTGGAGATGGGCATCTGTCAGCCCGGCAGGTCTCCCCCTTTGACAGAGAATCCTAGAACCAATGCTCTGCTTCACGCCATGCAAATGAGATGCTGATGAGGTCACTGCATTCTGCCGGATGATTATCTCCGACATTTTATTCATAATAATTATAGAGCCTTTCCACCTTCCAAGTGCTTTGCAAACAATAATTAATTAATTAACACTCGTAACACCCCAGTGAGGTAGCTTAATATTATTAATTTATCTCTACCTACAGCATATTATTATCCAGCATTTCCTCCCTCTCCACAAAAAGGGCTGTGGAGCTTCAGTACACTGCCAGTTCCCCACCTGCCTTCTGTGGAGTGAGGCTGTGGACTTCGTTTGTCCCAGTCCCAACCCCACCCCACACCTTTTATTCACTCAAATCTCAGCCTCCCTCCTGCACCTTTTCTCAGTCCTTCTTCTTCCTGCTGTATTTGCCCCACTTCCATCTTTGTCTTTTTTTGTTTTTTTTTTGAGACAGAGTCTCACACTGTCGCTTGGGCTGGAGTGCAATGGTGAGATCTGGGCTCACTGCAAGCTCTGCCTCCCAGGTTCATGTGATTCTCATGCCTCAGCCTCCTGAGTAGCTGGGATTACAGGTGCCCACCACCACACCAAATTATTAAAATACACCAAATTGTTAAAATACAAATAATTTTTTGTATTTTAGCAGAGACAGGGTTTCACTATGTTGGCCAGGCTGGTCTCAAACTCCTGATCCGCCCACCTGGTCCCAAAGTGCTGGGACTGTAGGCGTGAGCCACTGCACCCAGCTGCCTTTTTTGAAATTCTAGAGCAACCCTGTCTTTAAGCCACTTTTCTCTCCTGTCTTTCCTTCCCATCTCCACAATTCTGTCTCCCGCTTCTCTCACCATTCATTTCCTGGTTACTTGGGTTTTAATGATGTAAATTCGACTCTTGAGGAGCGTTGAAAGGAAGGGTATCACTGAACTTCTCTCTCCTGCCCCACTCATTTTTATCTCCTTTCCTTGTTGGTCCACAGCGCCCCTCCCCTTCTGGTCCTGAAGCCCCCCGCTTTGTTCACTCACTGGTGCCACACCCACTCATCACTGATAACCTACTATGTGCTGGGCTCTGGGCTTGGTGTGAGGGTGGGTAGAGGGGTGGCAAAGATAAATTACGACCCAAGCTTCCTCTTCTTTGTGTGGTGCCATAGAAAGATTTGAGAATTTCTAGGGAGTTTCAGAGGCAGGGTTCATTGTAATTCTGCCTAGGAGTAGGAAAAGGGGAGGAGATACAGAAATCTTCACAAAAGTGAGGACACTTGAAAGACAAGTGGGATTTTGGGCAGAAAAGAGAGGAAGAGCATCCCAGGTGTAGAAAACAGCATGAACAAGGGATGTGGGCATGGTCTTGGCTCACTCAGATAATCCAGCCTCTGATTTCACCTGGAGCTGTCCCCAGGCAGGTAATCCATTACCACCCATTAGAAGGGAGAGGAGAGAAAGTAAGGAGAGAGAAAGAAAGGGGAGGGGAGGGGAATGAATGCCACCAGTACAGAGGGGCAATGATTACCAGTGATAGAGAGCAGGCACAACCCACATCACACAGCAGGCAGCATTTCTCTCCAACAATCCCCCCTCAACATCCTTGCCCACCTCTGTTCAAGTCCCTTGCCCACCAACCCCATCTTTTCCTGGGTTCCACAGCCTGCAAGGCCCAAATATTCAGCCCAGTGAGTTTCCCAGGCCCTCCCCACTCCTTCTTTTCTAGGGCATCCTCTCAGTGTGTCACATCCACTGTCTACTGGGGTGCACGTGCCCCACAAAAAAAAAGAGCTCCAGGTACCAGGATCTTAGCAGCCTCGGAGCAGTCATCATTGGTATCAAATACTTTCTTCCTACCACAAATAACTTTTCAAATCTCATGTGGGATTACAAATAGCCTGGTGTGGTTTTGTGTGGCTGGCGCGCGTGCACGCACGCGCGCGTGTGTGTGTATGTGTGTGTGTGTTTGTGTATGTAGAAGACACTGAACCCTAAATACCATGCTAAGCAGTTTGGACTGGTTTCATGTTCATTTCCTGGGGCTCCTGCAAGAAGGTAATGCAGACTGGCTGGCTTAAAAGAACAGAAATTGAGTGTCTCACAGTTCTGGAGGCTCAAAGTCCAAACTCGAGATGTAGGCAGGGCTGGCCCTTTCGGAGGTTCTGCGGGATAGTTTGGTCCATGCTTCCGTTTGGTTTCTGCTGGCAGCCGGAGACTCGTGTGATTCCTTGCCTTGGAGAGGCATCACCTCGATCTCCGCCTCTGCCTTCTTGTGGCCTCTCCCTGGTGTCTTCACATGGCCTTCCTCCTATACGGACCTTCCTATTGGATCAGAGTTCTGCCCTCCTCCATAGGACCTCCTCTTCACTGATTGCATTGGGAAGGATTCTATTTCCAAATGAGGCCCATTCTGAGCTACTCGGGGTTAGGACTTCAGTGCACCTTTTGCGGGGCCAATGTTCACCCCATAACAAGGATCACCACCAGATTTCTAAGTAAGTCAGAGAGTTGCCTGACTAGATTCACAGCTCATAAGGCAGGCATCTGTAGCAGCAGTGGTGTGGGGACAGATGGGTTGTCAGAGAGACTGGAAGGAGACCATCAGGAGGGCCACAGGGGCGGCTTTAGTTTCCTCAAAAGCATCTGCATGAATACAGCCCCCCTATCCAAACCTATCTCACCTCCTTCCATCTCATCTCGCGCATGTCATAGTCCAGCACAATTCTAAACATCTTAACAGTAAATAGCAACAGTTCAGATGTATTGTGTGCTACTGTATTCTCGGTGCTATGCCGGGTCCCTCAGGAACAGCATCCTATTTAATCCCCATCATTACTTTTTGGAGCAGATATTTAATTAATAAACACAGTATCAACTCTGTACCAGATGTCATTGTAAGTGCTTTTAAAAGATGAATTCATTAAATCCTCATAACAGTCCAGTGAGATGATACTATCGACATCCTGATTTTAGAGACATGATAACAGAGGTTGAAGTCAGAGCTGGACTTCAGACCCCAGGCCGTGAGATCTTGGAGTCTGCTCGGCCTACGGAAGCACAATTCTGCCTCCATACACAGCAACGGACGGCCCCTGCAAGGGTAGGTTTCGGGCCATAGAAATGAATCTCTGCTCATAAAAGAAATAAAACAGGAATGAGGGGTGTGGATGAATGGTAATGCTTGGGGAAAGATCTGTCTGTGATTCACTCTTTCTCCCCATTAAAGCTATGAGATAAGAGCAGAGATTCTCAAAACAATGGTAACAGTCAAGCACACAGGGATGATGTGCCACAGACGTCCAAGCTGCCCCTGGGGACTGGAAAGGAGACAGGTGATGCTAACTCTCATGCTCCCAGGGAGCTGGGAGGGCAGCGGGTTTCTGGGACAAGCAGAAGCTGTTCCTGTTCTGCAGGCACAGTCCCGGGTAGTGCTCTGTCTCTGGGCTTCACCCCACCTTCCGCACAGCTGCCAGGGTGATCATGCTGGAACACCAATCTGATTACGTCACCATCCCCCAGCCCCCACCAAGAATACTCAATGGTTCCCATCACCTACCAGATAAAATCTAAACCAGGTGATCTGTCCCCATGACTCCCCATCCCGCCTAACTTTCTAAACTCCAGCCACGCTGGCTGGGTGTGTGCAGGTGGATGTGAGTGTAAAAGCACACGTGTGTGTATGTGGGTGCTCATCTTTTCCTTGCCCCCTTCCAACCTCCTCAGTCACTCCCTCTGTTTCCACCCACTCCCCCACCTCTTTTCTGCCAACCCATCCTTTGGGTCTCAGTCACTTGGCACTTGCCAGTGAAGACTTCCATGACCACCCCAAGCTGACTTAGATCCCCCTCCATCTTTGCTCCCCGCACTCCTGGGGCTAAACTCCATAGCTTATGAATCATGATGAAATACACATGGCCTAAAACTAACTATCGTAGCAGTTGTTGAGTGTGCAGTTCAACAGGGTAAGTACGTTCCCATCATTATGCTATCTCCAGAACTCTTTGCCTCTTATCTTGCCACATGGAAACTGTGCACCCACCAAACTCTAACCCCCATTGCCCCTACCCCCAGCCCCTGGAAACTACTAGTCTACTTCCTATCTATATGAATTTGACTGCCTCTCCACTACCACCCCTTTTAAATTGTGTCAGAATTATGTGATGGGTATAGTGTCAGAGTCCACTGTTCCACTGTGCAGAATGTATTATTTTTATTTTAAACCATCTTACCTCCCACTCCAATCTCCCACCCTTCTGGGGTAACAGACATCCCTGCACCATCATTTACAAGCCCACCTGCCCAGGGAACTGTACAGATCACCAAAGCGCTGGGGAGCCCCCTTCACTCGCTGGCCATCATCAGTCCTTTCTGGTCCCCAGAGTGTGGCATGGTCCCAGCCCACATGAACCTGAGGGCCAGTGGCCTCTCTGCCTCAGGTTCACATCCGGGGCGTCTGTGGTGAGGCTAGAACCCCCAGTGCCTCCCCAGCCTCTCCAGGGCTGCTACACCCACATCTTCAAGACCTTTCCATATTCCCTCACCTCTCTGTTCTCCTCCCTCCCTTCTTTGGTCACCCTCAAAGCCCTCATGCTCAGCCTCATGGCCCAGAGTCACCTCTCGTCCAACCTGCTGCCCTCAGAGGCTACTGACACCATTTTTTTCAAAGAGCTTCAGACTTCTACAAAAGCCTTTGACTTCAAGCAGCTTCTGTTTTCAGCCCTGAAATATCCCGAGGCAAGGACAGGCAAAGGGCCTGTTTACCTGTTGGTCACAGGAAAGGTAAAAATAGAGCAAAAGACAAAACAATAGCTCAAAATATGATCCTGCCATACTGACGTGTTTTTGTACTCTTCCCCCTACTGGGCCAGAAACAGCTTTAGAACTGTTTCTAAAACTAAAGTGCTGTCTCCGCTTTATATCTCTAACAACTCTACAATTGAGAAGCATCTCAGTAAATGTGATAGATGTGTATGAATGAACGCATAAATTGATGTCACTCAGGATTTTTCAGCCACAAACATCTCCCCTTTCATATGCACACAGGTACACAGATGACCCACTCCTGAACTCAGGTAGGGGATATTGGAAGCATCATTCTATGACCTGTAATATTTATTTTACACTTAGATTTTCCTGGCTACAAAAGGATACACAATTCAAGAACTTACAATCACAGAAAAATCTATTTTATTTCAATATCTTGGTTTGTGGGGAGAAAGAAAAGGCAGAGATACCCTGTGGTCTTCTTGCTCTACAAGGCAGCCTGAAGTCACTGCTTCCAGGCTACAGCTTGGAATTAGTTCTCTCCAACCTGGAAGTAACCTAGAAGTGGGAGCAGAACTCACATGTTCTCCCTATGGAGCCATGCTCTGGGTAAGAGTAATAAAAGAGAGAGGGGAGAACGAATTCATAAGTAAAGGATTTCACATCCAGATTGGGAGAAAAAGCTGCAGAAGCCCAAGGGCATCAGGCTACACCACAGCCAACGAAGACCTGCTGTTTGCTGCGTCCAGCTGGGAGACTGGGAAGCCACAGTGTTCTGGGAACCTGGGCCAGTTCTGATAGAAAGAAAACTCCACCGGGCTGCTGGGGTCCGTGGAGAATCTCAGCTCCTGCAGCGGAGCAGCGTCCAGACGGGACTCTCCAGCCAGCCATCTGTAATGGCCAGCCCTATTAACTGACCCCTGATTCATCTTCTCCTATTCACTTCAAAGAACACCCCATGAGGGAAAGAGACAAAAGGCCGTCGAGGGGACTTGGGGGAAGGGAGGGAACTGGCTAAATAATTAGCCCTGCAACCTTCAAAGTCCTCTATAATCATTAATTAATCCACCCAACTGGGATCGGTGGGCAGATGGGCGCTCACCGCCCGCCCTGACACGCCCACCGCTAAATGGAGCCTGGGGGTTGAGCAAATGCACACAGGAGCAGAGGGGCCACCTGAGGGGAGAAGGACCAAGCCCACAGGGCTCTGGCTTTGAGTTTTGCCATGAATAAAAATCTACGGATAACCGGAGTGAGGTGGCACAAAGGAACCAGGAAGCTTTTGAGACAGAATCTACCCTAAGGCTGTGGGAAATAGAAGCAGTGGGTGGGCTTCTACTCCAAAGGCCAGGTATTAAAGGGTCACGGTTCTGAAGCTGCAAAGAGACTGCCTCCATGTGAATGTATCTGAACCCTGGCCATGGGTAACCCCAAGGAAGAAAACGCCTCCCGAGATGAGGAAGACCACTGCCCGGATCCCACCAGCAATGGTAACGGCAGCAGCTACTGACCTGAGCAGAATCCCTGGAGACATCCAGGGAAGAGGTCTGGGATGGGGGACCCATGTTCAAATTAGGGCTTCAAAGACCCACTATATGCTTTCCTGTGGATCCCGTCACTGTGAACTTGACTGTTCGGAGAGATTTTTAATTGTCCCATTTACACCGTTTTAACTAGGTCTCCCATCCACCAATGTGCAGTCTATGCAATATGATCAACTAAAATAACGATGCAGTTCAAGATTCATTACCCAAAAATGAGCTCCCACTTCCCAATTCTTTATTTCTATCAATGCTTAGGAAGGAAAATGAATGGTGAGATCAAGATGTCACCAGGGAGACAGACCACTGATTTCTCAAGATGCACAAGCAGTTGATTATTGACCCCAGAAATGCCTGACCTGGAGAACGCATAGCCCAAACTCAATTTCAATGTCTTAAAACTATTTGGACTTGAGGATAGTGAGTCATGCTAGCAAAACTTACAAGAAACAGATATATAACAACACAGTACCAATTACGATCACGGCTGAGCACTTACTGTGGGTCAGGCATTCGGCAGAACACCTTCCTGCATTATGTGTGGTTTTGCTTATTTCTCATGCCTGCCCATACCTGTGAGATGGCTACTCTTCTCATCCTCACTTTTCAGAAGCAGAAGCTGAGCACGCCACTTGCTCCAGGCTTCAAATATTGTAAATGGTAGAGCCATTTTTCAAACTCAGGAACCACTCCTACATTTATGTTCTGGCCACTCCTTTTTGTTGCCATGACAAGCATGAGTGCCAAGCCATTGAGACAGGGTGTCACCCTGTCCCGTGCTTTCTCTGCTGCAGGAAGATTTTTGGAAGGGTGCTCACTGAGGCTGGAATCATAACAAGGGGAGCACTGTGACATGAGTCTCTCAGGGCCTCCCTCAGTGGCTGTGGACCTCTCCACAGCTGGATGTCCCTGCCAGGGCATCCCTCTCAGAGCACCTTCCCTCAAACCCAGGGGGTCCTGTCCAGGCTGCTTTAGGATGGTTCCTACTCTGTTTTCCTGTTGCAGGCTAGAAAACCCCCCATCAGAGCCACGTGCAACCCTTCAGTTCCGCTAGGTGCTGGCCTTCTGTCTCTTTGAGGAGACTGAAAATCTGTGCTCTAATCTAATCTATGCTCAAAAGGCAGGAGATGGCTGGGCGCGGTGGCTTATGCCTGTAATCCCAGCACTTTGGGAGGCCGAGGCAAGTGAATCACAAGGTCAGGAGTTCAAGACCAGCCTGGCCAAGATGGTGAAACCTCATCTCTACTAAAAATACAAAAATTAGCAGGATGTGGTGGCAGGTGCCTGTAATCCCAGCTACTTAGGAGGCTGAGGAGAGAATTGCTTAAACCCCAGAGGCAGAAGTTGCAGTGAGCTGAGATTGTGCCATCGCACTCCAGCCTGGGTGACAGAGCAAGACTCCATTAAAAAACAAAAAGGTGACAGACAACGTCTGATTCCATTTACATGAGGTCCATAGCATAGACCACTCATACAGAGAGAGTAGAATAGAGATTACCAGAGACTGGGAGGAGAAGGGGGTCGGGAGTCACTGTTTAATGGATATACAGTTTCTGTTGGGGATGATTTTAAAAAGTGATGATAGATAGATAGATAGATAGATAGATGATAGATCGCAGTGATGGTTACCCAGCATTATGAATGGATTTAATGCTACTGAGCTGTCCACTTCTTAATGTTTAAAATGATACATCTTATGATAGTTTACCACAATAAAAAGATAAATAAAAAACATCTGATATATACTGCAACCTGGATGAACCTTGAAGGCATCATGCTAGGTGAAATAAGCCAGACACAGAAGGAAAAGTGCTGTATGATTCCACTCATGTGAGATAGCTAGAATGCTCACATTTATAGAGAAAGAACACAGAATGGCGGTTGCCAGGAGTTGGGGGAAGAAGAGAATGAGGAGCTGGTGTTTAATGGGTGGGTCTATGGTTTCAGTTAGGGGTGAAGAAAACATACCCAGAACTGGACGGTGGTGATGGTTGCACAAGGATACGAATGTGCTTAATGTCACTGAAACATACATTTAAAATGTTAAAATAGTAAATTTTATGTTACGTATATATTACTCTAGCAATTTTTTAATAAATGAGGGCAAAGCTGTTCTGTCCTGCACACCCTCGAAAAAGAGTCTCCCCAGTAACGGGATCTCAGAAATCCCAATGATGAGACACAGCGAGTGTCCTCCACAGGATGCTGGAAGGGCACCTCACCGTTCTGAGGATGTAACCAGGCAGGACACAGAGCTGAAGACAGGTGGGTTTTTGCGGGGCTCCCAGATGCCCTCCCCGCCCCAGTATCTCTACAGGCTTGGCTGTGTGTGGTGTCCCTCTGCCCAGGGCCACTACCTCTGTTTTCCTGGCTTAGCCCGCGAGCCAAGGAGCCAAGTCATTGGTGGCTGTTGGGGTCCTGCTCCGGGCAACTTGACAGCTCCAGAAGTGTCCATTTGCTTCCGTTACCAACATCCCTGCTTTTAGAAAACTCAGTATTCCTAATGCTCAGTTCGCAAACAGAGAAGTCATGATTCCAATACTCCAGGACTTCAAAAAAAATCAGATGTATTGATTAAAACATAGCAATCCATATTTTTTAAATGTCCACACTCCATTTCTCAAGCGCATGCATTTCTCATAAAGCAAGATGCACCAACACTTCTCCCAGGGCTCCAAGGACAATGGTCACTGTCACTTTTCCAGCCCAGAGCAGTCAGCAGGCCACCTTCACATCCCTCCCTGTGCTGGGTGACTTGCAGACTCTGAGCTTCCTCCAGGACCTTTGGAACAACCCGGCTTTCCCCTTAGGAGCAGCTCTTAAAGCAGGGTCCCCAAGCCCTTTCTAGAAGAAGACTTTCCTCAAAGTCCTGGCAAGAAAAGCGCCAGTCCCAGGGAGGCCTGCTGTCCTCTCAGCAGGGGTGACCAGGGACTACAGCAGGTGTCTGTGTGACTTTGCCATTGACGAGCGCACCCAGCAGTGCCTTGAGATCTGCTCAGAAAGTCATCTGCTGATACCAGCCCCATGGACAGCTCCAGGAGCTGCCAGGGGATGGACTCAGTCTCAGCCACATCCAAGAGCAGCCAGAAGCCTGCCCAGGCCAGAGAGTTGGAGTTGCAAGTGATCCTGCCGGACAAAGGCCAGCTGGGTTCCCCCAGCCTCCCAGTCTCCAGACTCCCTGGTCTCAGCCTCCCACAGCACTCCGGAACTTCGGAGAAGGCTGGTTCTGTGACTCGAGCTGTCAGCTGCAGAGACACTTTTTAAAATTCTGGTGAACCCACCAGAGTTCAGAAAGAGATCAGACTTCAAGATGAAAGCATGGTTTACCCTTTCCCTGGTCCTGCAGCCCCTTCCCATCTCCCATTCCACCCTCCCTTCCATGTCTCCTTCCTGCAGCTTTCCTTCCCCATTGCCTTCCAGGATATTTTGCATTTATTCTAGTTTTTAATCCACCTGCTTTCATCGACCAAAAGAACACACCTGTTTCCAGACAGAGCATTCGCTCAGCTAGCAATGCAGGCCTGGCTCTCAAAGGTATCTCCCTTTGTCAGGTAGGGAAGGGCCACCAAAGGTGTGTCTGGGCAAAGGAGATAGAGCAGAGTTCTGAACTGAAAAAGAGGTAGGCAGCAAGGGGTGCGGAGTTCTCGTTGTTTTTTTTTCCAAGAAAGGCATTTCTGAAGGGCCATCCACCTGAGCCTGGGGGGTGGAGGTGATCCAGGAGCTGGGCAGGGGCTGGCAGCAGCACCGTGATGCACACACTGCCCAGGAAGATTAAAGCGCAACGTGTTTGCTTCTTGCCACGAGTATAAACCACAACAGAGATCCTTTCAGGGAATTCCATCCCCAGACCTTTCCTTGCAGCATTTCTCCTGTTGGGCCTTGACTGAGAGCTAACATCTAGCGTCCTCATTCATGTGGGCACTCTCCTCCCAGACACAGGCTGCCACATTCATGGCACAGAGACTCTTCTGCAGCCACAAGGAGAAGTACATGGAAGAGAAGCAAAGCCCGCTGACCTCAGCGCACTGACCCAGCAGCCAGGATGGCAGGTCCAAGCCGCAGAGTCTGCCCTGGGAAGGAATGATTCCTTTCAGAAGGAATGATGGACAACACTTATCAAGAATTTATCTGTACCTGGCACAGTTCTTAACTTCACCTGTCTCAGCTCACTTAACTCACATATCAACCTTATATAACACATCTCATTAGCCCCAAGCAATGGTCGATTTAATGTATCAACTTGGCTAGGCCGTGGAACCCAGATATTTGCTCAAACACCAGTGTATGTATTGCTGTGCAGGTGCTTTTTAGATGAGAGTAACAATGACATCAATAGTCTTTGAGCAAAGCAGGTTACCCTGAATAATGCGGGTGGGTCTCACCTAGTCAGTGGAAGGCCTTAAGAGAAATGACCGAGGTCCCCTGGGGAAGAGAGAATTCTGCTTCAGAACACCTTCCCACTGGAATGCCATACTCCTTCCTGGGTCTCCAGCCTGCCAGCCCGCCCTGAACATTTTGGACTTGTCAGTCTCCAGAATCACTTGAGCCAACTCCTTAAAATCAATCTTCTCCTTTTCCTTTCCTCCTCCTCCTCCTTCTTTTCTTCTTCTTCCATTTCCTTTTTTTCTTCTCCTCCTCCTCCTCCTCTTTCTTCTTCTTCTCCTTTCCTTTTTCTTCTTGTTCTCCTTGTTTTCCTCCTCCTCTTCTTCTGCTTCTCCTCTTCCTCCTCTTCTTCCTCTTCTTCTTCTTTCTCTCTCTCATTTTCCCTCTCCACGACCCCCACACACACACCCTGTTGATTCTCTTCCTCTGGAGTGCCCTATTACACCTTACCTTACAGATGAGGAAACTGGGGTGCAGAGCAGTCAGCTGCTTTGCCCAAGGTCTCAAGGCCAGTCAGTGTCCCAGGCAGGACTAGAATGCATGCTGCCTGGTCCCAGACCTGGCTCAGGTAACCAGACAGGCTGCTGCTTCCCTCAGCCACAAGAAGTCACAGCCACCTCTCCATCCACAAACCAAAGAGGGAAGGAGGTGGAAGGACAATCCATTAAAAGTAAACTCCAACTGAGTCAGTGGACAAGGACAGGGTGTGGACTATAAAACCAATGATACTTGTTTTTTACTCTAGGCTTGATTTTGATATCTGTGACCTTAAATGTGATTTAAATCTCTCTAAGCCTCCATTTCCCTGATCTGCAAAATACCGTAAAAACTTTGCAAGGCTATGAGGGGTTAGATGGGACAATTTTATGTGCAAATAGTGTTTCCCAGGATATGAGTGAAATCACATGGCTTGTGTGATGAGACATCTGTTCCAAATTCTAGTGGTCTGAGTCCCCCACTTGCTTGCCTTACAGGAGATCCAGCTATTTACAGAAATAACTCACTCTCAAATAAGTTTCAGGTCCTCAAAGCTGCTGACCTGTGCCCTTGCTGTCCGTGTTCCCATCTCGGGCATGGGGTTCCAACCATCTCAGTCTTCAGGGCTACACAACAGAGCAATCCCTTTCGTGGAGCTCTCGTCCATCTTGAGTTCCAGCTGCTAATAATCAAAGCAATGCCCAGAGCAAAGCTGCACCCACAGCAGGTGCAGGTTGGGCTACAAAGTGGGGTCTACTACCCAGGCCCTCCCCCTCTGGGTCAGCTAAGCATATCAGACCCCTGTTGATCATGGTGACGACCCACCAGGGCCTCCCCTCCCTGTTCCCCATCGCTACCCACCCTTCCATCAGATCTGTTGCCGAACGGGGCTCGTGTGTTTCTCTCTCAGAGGGGCTTCTCCAGCTCCCATGGAAATAAGCATGTACAAAAGGACGTGAAGAAGGAAGAAGCTTCACCAGTAACACCTCTGTACAGATCCCACCAGACCGAAAGAACAAAAAGCCTAGCTGTGGGGTGGTGGTTTTGCTTTTTGCTTGTTTTTGTTTGTTTTTGAGACGAAGTCTCGCTCTGTCATCAGGCTGGAGTGCAGTGGCGCAATCTTGGCTCACCATAACCTCCGCCTCCCAGGTTCAAGCGATTCTCCTGCCTCAGCCTCTCAAGTAGCTGGGAATACAGGTAGGCCCACCACACCTGGCTAATTTTTGTATTTTTAGTAGAGACGGTTTCACCACATTGGTCAGGATAGTCTGGATCTCTTGACCTCATGATCTGCCCACCTCGGCGTTCCAAAGTGCTGGGATTATTTTTTTTTTGGTTTTGTTTACGCTGTGGTTTGTGTTACATGTTAAAGATGTTCCATGTATCAGGAACCATCGCAGAGCACTTGCCCTTTATCTCATTCAGTCATCGCAACGCCTCTGTTGTGTCATTATTGTTCCCACTTTATGGATGAAGAAAACTGAGGCTTAAGGAAGAGAAGTAACATTTCACTGCCTCACAAATAATGACAGAGCCGATATACAAACCTAGGCTTGTCTGGCCCCAGAGCCCTCGTCCTTAACCCACTACACTGCACCTTTGTAAAGGGCACAACTATTTGTGTTCAAAAAATATTAGTTGTCTTTGCTAGGAGCCAAGAGACATTTTTTCTGTCCTAACTCTGTCTCTTAGAACTCAAATGGCTCAGTTTCCACATCTGTAAAAGCAGAGAATTAAAAGAGAAAATTCTAATTGTTTCCTGAAGCTCTAAAAGTCTACAATCCTAAGAATTAGTGGATTGGAGACCCTAAGCTACTTAATACATTCATACCGCACTCTCCTCAGCTGTTACTCGGCATTGGGGAAAATTCTTAGAAACAGATATGAACAAAAATATTAAACATAAGCCATCATCAGATTTACATGTTATGCTGCAAAATTTATTGTTCTGTTCCTTTTCCTCTGAATGGGAACATTTAGGTTCAGGATATATGGTCATAATATCTCTGAGAAGGGAGCTATTTGTGACTGGCCAAACACATGTCCAATTCTAAGAATCTTCTCTGAAATTACATGCTTGATAATGCTAATATTAAATTTCTCCTTCACCCAAAAGCAATGTGGAAAAACATCTGTACTTTTTGTTTTAAAATAAACATTGAGAATCTCTCTTTTAAAAATGGTAGAAATAGGCCAGGCACAGTGGCTCACGCCTCTAATCCCAGCACTTTGGGAGGCTGAGGCGGGCAGATCACGAGGTCAGGAGGTCAGGAGTTTGAGACTAGTCTGGCCAACATAGTGAAACCCATATCTACAAAAAATACAAAAAAAAAAAAAAAAAACTAGCCGGGTGTGGTGGTGTGTGCCTGTAATCCCAGCTACTTGGGAGGTTGAGGCAGGAGAATTACGTGAACCCAGAAGGCAGAAGTTGCGGTGAGCTGAGAGCACACCACTGCACTCCAGCCTGGGCAAGAGTTTGAGCCTTCATCTCAAAAAAAAAGAAAAGGAAAAAAAAGGTAGAAATAATCATGAAACTAAGTATAACCAAAAGAAAAAGTATTTGAGAAGAAGTGAAAGACTAAGGAAGAAACTTGACATACTATCCCTCACCCTGTACTAAGGGAGAAACTTGACATACCATCCCTCACTGTACTAAGGGAGAAACTTGACATACTATCCCTCACTGTAGTAAGGGAGAAACTTGACATACTATCCCTCACCCTGTGCTAAGGGAGCAACTTGACATACTATCCCTTGCCCTGTACTCATCCTCTTCCTTTTAGCTTAATGCCACATCCTTCCTGAGCACAGAACTGGAACCCATGACAGATGAGGTCTTAGCCTCACGTATGGGTAAAGACTCATGTAAAAATAAACAGAGCGGAAATGCTGACGATGCCTGTTGGGCCACTCGGATCAGTTCACTTCAACATGCTCATTGCTGCATTTTACCTCCTTCACCTTTGCCCTGCACACGCTCGCCAACAGGGAGTTGATGGTTTTGACTAGGAATTCCAGAGCACCCATCAGACGGGGTCCTCCATTCCACTCCAGTGCACACGCTCCACAAATCTCTCTCTCCTCTCTCTTATTTTTTATTTTTAACCATTTCAATTTATATATATATATTTTTTTATTTATGTATTCTGAACATAGGACACGGTGTTCCAGAGGGACTGTGAAATTCCTAAAAAGAATATACTGTTGTGGAAGATTTTCACCTGACAAGAAACCCAAACAGCACTCAGAGGGTCAGAGGAACACACACTGGCGGGCCCAGACGGTTTGTACCCAAAGGTCTGGACCCCCAGCCTGGAACTGCACACAGCTTGTATAGATTAGGGGCAGGGGGAGTAACTCAAGGTTTTAGGCAACTTGGCAGTTTCTCAAGGGACTTCCTAGTGAGCAAGCAGGAAGCAAGCGTACAAAAGCAGATAGCAGTGGTTAGAAGGGCAATCAGGAGATTTTTCACATACTTTTCACTTAATACCTTCATTTACTCTCTCTACAAAGATTTGCCATGTGCCTACTATGCCAGCAGGTGTCTGTACAGAAACAAAAAGGCACAGTCACCAACCTAGGAAACCACCTGTAGGACTCAACGTGGAGACCACCTCCTCCGGGATGCCCTCCCCTGCACCCAGGCCGGGGTCCTGTGGCGTTGGGTCTCGAAGTCCCCGAGTCACCACCCCGGCAGCGTGATTGTTGGTTTACTTAGGAGCTTCTCATTGCTTCCTTCCCATCCAGTGGGAGACGTTCAAATAGGATGCAACTCACAACTCCCTTAGACAGAGCTGCAGTAACGGTGATAATGAGAATGATGTTGATAATCCTGATAAAGCAGGAATGGCCGCAAAACAGACCTCTCCAACACCGAACTGGGAAGGGAGTGCTGATTTATTCAGCAAGGGGCTGTGGCGGGTCTGGATGCCCCAAATAGCTAAGCCCCCGAACAAAGAAAATCCCTGCCCTTATAAAGGCTTACAGCTCTAGAAATGACATGTGAAAGGGTCTTGGGCTTACAGCTCTAGAAATGACATGTGAAAGGGTCTTGGTCCATGGAGAAGCCATGGGGTGTGTTTGTGGCTTAGGTGGGGGTTTGATCCTGTTTCATTAAAAACAATGCCTTCCAGAAAGATTCCTCCGTAACCGTGCCTGCGATCTATAGGAGGGTGATTAAGGTGCTGCCCAGTCTGCCAGCCTTTACTTCTCCTGCTGAAACGCCATGTGGAAGTCAAGGGGGAGGTGGTCGTACCTGCTTAGGTCTCCTTGCTCACTATAAATGAAAAAAATGTAACTCCTTTCTAAAGAAGGATTTCTTGCTTATCACCTTTGGTCGTGAATCCCTGGATGTGCCTAGGTGCAGGCTTCTCGGGGCTCAGCACATGTCTGGGATGATGATGCCAAGATGGCAGAATGATGTCAGTTTCTCACGGGGTGCTGCCCTCTCCGCTCCCTACCATCCTGCCTAATACACGTCAGCTGCATCGAAATGAATAATGAACAGGAAGTAGATCTTGCTGCTAAAACATATGTATCAGAAAATCATTATGAGTATTACATTACAGCAATAAAATCAACCAGAACTAATCTTGCAAATTAAGATCCAATAAATTTTTTTTCATGGCCACACCTTTTCTGTTTAAAAAAAAAACAGCAAAAGAAGATTTAGCTTAACAATATTAAAATTAAGTGTAAGGATTTCGAGGGTGAGATGGAAATAGTTACGGATCAAGAGATTTGGGTTGGAGGTGGGCGGGAGGTTGATAAGAAAACTGCCCCTATGCCAAACAGTATAATGGTCGGTTTTCAAGCTGACATACCTATGTATTTTACATGTAAAATTTATGTATACATATTCCCCTTCCTCTCTTCTGCTCCCCCGAAATCCCCCAACTCTTTACTCTGTAGACAAGGATCTGCTGACACAAGAAACTAGTAAATTTCTGAATTTCTGACAACCTTTTATTTTTAGAAAAGACGCTGCTGTCGTTCAAATTAAATCTGAAGCTATAAACAAACCTTTAAAGCTTTGCCTGTTCACTGGAATAACAGGATATCTCCCTCCACCCTCCAGCAGGAGAGAGACTGTAATTAGCTCATTGTCCGTGAATAAGCACAAAAGAGGCGGTACTCCCGGTACTGGCTCCCTTTCAACAGCAGATCTTGGGGCAGATGTTAATTAATTAAGTGAGTAACTTCCACCCTCTCCCAGGAACACCATGGAGCCCACTCCCCTTCCAAAAGGGACATTGAGGAAGAAGATGCAATACCCTTGCCAAGGACTCACAGAGAGGGTCCCCGGAGAAGAAGAAGAAGAAGAAGAAGAAAAAAAAAAAAAAAAAAAACCACCCGGATTCACCTCCCTGCTGCCGCCTGCTTCCTGGTGCTGGTTTTGGCAGTACATCCCAGAGTTGTTCTGTGACACACAGGGAACCAAACTATTTATAGCCACGTAATCTTCATAAATAAAGCTGTTTATAGCATGGAGCCTTGGCCCCGCATGAGTTAAAACTCTAGACTGGCAGCTATAAATAACTCTGTTATGCGCTCAAGTGTGACTATTGACTGATACTTCCTCAAATTGTGACAAATAATGACAAGTTTGTTTGACAAACATCCCACTGACATTCATCTGATTTTGAGTAAGTGGTGCTGCTTTCTTAATTTGGTCCCTGAGGCCCAGAACTTCAGGAACATTCTTTATTCTTTCTCCCTCTCACCTCCTTCATCAGGAAACTGTCCTGCGTGTAGCTGTTTTTTCCCCTAATCAACTGGACGGGATTTGGGGCCATCGAAGGGGAAGCTTATTAAATCCACTGTTTCTCTCTTGGGATAATTCTGCTGTAGGGGTTTTGCAAGGGTCTGGGGAATTTCGTTAATGACAGGAGAGAAGGAGGGAGGGGTAGAAAAATGTGGGTCAGGCTGTGATGGTAGGTAACACAAGGTGGAAAGGGGAAAGCAGAATTTATCAGCAGTGACTGGAATGTCAGTCTTCAAGGGGGACCCAAAACCTAGAAATTTGAGAAGTAGTTTACAAGTGAATCAATGAAAGACAAGTTTCTGGACGGAAGAAATTTACCCCCCAGGGCTTCTGATCTGAGAGATCTTGTAGATCCAAAATTGGGGTCCCCCAGGGTTTGGGTTCTTTTCCTAAGTCAGCTGATATTAACATATGTCATGAGTGACGTGGGATACTAAGGCTCTCAGGGACCTATGAAACGTTCTAGTGTGACTCAGTCATTTCACAGGTCAAAGGGCTAAGGTCACAGGGGCTCCCAGGACTCCTTAGAGCAGAGCTAGACTGGAACTCAGCTCTCTGGACTCCTGGCTAGAAGCTTCCTCCTTCATCAGGAAATTAATTAACGTGAAAATTGTGTGGAATTGTCTCTGCCCTGTGTTGACTCTTTTAAAGGAACACACTGTTCCCCACCTTCCAGGTTGCACATCTTTTCTGCCTGTATTAACTCTACTTGCACAGTCTCACGCAGAGCCCGCGGTCTCCAATTCTCCTACGCAGAGCTTGCTCGGCAACCTTGTAAATATGCATTGTTAATTACAAAACTGCTGCTCACTGCTCTCCCCAGTCCCAGATCAAGTTGGGCTCACAGTATGAAGACCTGACTCAGGATCCTGCAAAGGCAGGGGGTGGCACCTGAGAGCAAGTCTCCTTAAATTTTGTGCCCTAGGATCTTCACCCTAGTCCCAGCCACACTTCCCCAATAAAAACTTCCCACCTGGTTTGCCTGTCTGCGGACATCTCACCCTTGCTGACAATGTTCTCAATCCCTGGTCCCTCCCACTTCTCCAGCCCCAATTTATGCCTTACCCCAAAATGTACTCCTCACTCTTCCCAGAAGACACACCCTCAGATGTTTTCCATTCCCTTTTGTCATGTAAAGGGGGCATTCTTATCAAAGGGAATGGGAAACGCTGACCATCTTTCCTGACTCATTGCAAATGTCGAAGGAAGCCCTCACTGACTGATCCAGCAGCTGTGATGTGCTTTCCTTGGAAGCCCCATCACCCCTATTTATACATCTCTTTCAGCGCTGGCCTGTGTTAATCCTGCCTTACAGTTATTTGTGAATGTACTTATGTTTAATCCTCTTTCCTAGTGGTAAGGGGGAGATCTTTCTTAATCATTTTGGTATCATCGAGCACAGTGTACACCTAGGAAAGGGTGAAGGAAGTCTTTTAAATCTACTTCCTAAAAGTGCAAGCAAAACCTCAGAAAGACACAAACAAGAAAATCTTCAAAAGTAATAAATGACCATATCAACTAAGAAAGATTTGGACAATGTGTAAAGAGGTAGCAAAACTTAAAATGGCCTCACCTGCTAAGTGCGTGCATCCTTAGAACCAGCAACAGAAGCAGAAACTGGCAAGCTAGTGAGAGAACGGGAAAGAAAGAGGCCAAATAACTGGGCAATTAAACAAGCTAGAGGATCGCAGGGGCAAGTACCTAACCCATTGCCAGTCAGCAGGCCAGCAAACACTTAGTTAGAGCCTGCGAGCGCATGGCACAGAGCTGCCTGTTAAAGAAGAGATGTTTTCCAGTCAATTCCTTTGGGAATCGACAATCAGCTCTACTTTCTACATTTTCCCTGCTTTTACATGTCAGCTTTTACTAAGACCTGTGGAACTCCAAGTCTCTCGTTTGTTCCCAAATTCTTTTTTTTTTTTTTTTTTGAGACGGAGTTTCGCTCTGTCAACCAGGCTGGAGTGCAATGGCGCGATCTTGGCTCACTGCAACCTCCGCCTCCTGGGTGCAAGTGATTCTCCTGCCTCAGCCTCCTGAGTAGCTGGGACTATAGGCGTGTGCCACCATGCCCAGCTAATGTTTCTTTTAGTAGAGATGGGGTTTCACCATGTTGGCCAGGATGGTCTGGATCTCCTGACCTCATGATCCACTCGCCTCAGCCTCCCAAAGTGCTGGGATTACAGGCCAGCACATGAACCTCCATGCTGGGCTGGTTCCCAAATTCTTAACAATGAGAGAATTTGCTAGGCTTTGCCCAGCCTCCCCAGGGAGTCCATATCCGTGTGTGTGTGTGTGTGTGTGTGTGTGTGTGTGTGTATCAGCCCTGCCTTAACAGCTTCCCATGACCTGTCAGGGTTCTTGGCCCTTCGAAGTCCTTGTGATACTCCATGGACTCATGACAAAACTCACTACATCAGAACTAACCCATCCTGAAGAAGAAGCAGATGAGAATACAGCAGCTGACAAGTGAACCACCAAAGAGGAAAAACCAAATTAAACACTCTTTAAGAAGCCAAGTCCTCTTTCTTCCTCAAAAGCTATGCGGGAAGGAAGGCCCGGGGCAGGAGAGGGGCTCCGGGTCCCTTTGCACTGTTCCATATTAACACAGTCACACTTTGCAAAGCACTTGTCACCTCCAATCAACACGAGAGCTTTCCGGGGCCTGGACACTCATTGAAGGGATTGTTACTGTTGGTGAATGGGGAATTAATTAATGCAAAGCCAACCAGTTCATAAATGCCTGCTTTGTGAGTGGTCCCCACATCCTGGGGACTGTGACTCCTGTGGTCAGCGCAGCCCCAGGACTCCGTGTCAGCAAATGATATTTATGATCGCCGTCAACCCCTTCCTCAAACCGCCGGAGGGAAGTGAAGCCTCACCTGGAGCCTGGGCTTTTCCCTCTGTGGGCACAGCCAAGGGTCCTCCGGTTTCTCTGGGGCTAAGCAGGCAGTGCAGAAAAACTCCCTCCAATCTTCTGAATCTCTCGCCTACAACCTGACTTCATGAAGAAAGGCTTCATTTGCAAGACATAGTGATGGGAACAGGCTTGCAAACAGAGAAGCTGTTCTCAACCCACCCCATTCCAAATTTGGTTACTTGACCTCTGGGCAGGTGCAAGAACACACACACACACACACACACACACACAGGCACACAGTCATGCGCGCGCACGCACGCGCGCACACACACACACAGGCACACAGTCATGCGCGCGCACGCACGCGCACACACACACACACACAGGCACACAGTCATGCGCGCGCACGGACGCGCACACACACACACAGGCACACAGTCATGCGTGCACGCACACACACACACAGGCACACAGTCATGCGCGTGCGTGCGCGCACACACACACACTCTCTCTCAAACAATGCCACATATATGTACGGAATTTCTCTGATCTGCATTACAGTCAACTAATTTAAAAACCAGTTCTGATTTGAATGTGGCAAATGGACTCTTCAGGTAACCTAGTTACTAAGAATATAAGATAGAAAAAGTGGTAACTGAGCATGCCAAGCCCTCTCCATCACACAGACACATACATCTCATTGAAGGTACACAGTGTAGTTTTATTCTCTCTCCAAAAAAATAAAAAAAAAACCTCGGTCCCAGGTTCTGCTGACATTAAAATGTCCAGACCCTGCTTCTGTTTTCGCTGTGGTGGCTTTGCTACCTCCTCAGTTTAAACTGCCAGAAGGCAGGTCCTAAAAACTCCCTTTTGCCTTTAAAACATGATGCACTGTGATATTAAAGATGGCAGACTTGAGGATAGGGTTTTTTTTTTCTTTATGCTTTGCTGTGGTATCTAAATGTGCTGCGATTAAGGTGTATTTTATAGCCACCAAAAAATGCATGATGTAAAAGGAGAAAAGAATGTTAGTTTCATAAAAATCCCTCAAGAGCCTGACTTTGGCAGCTTCATCTGATTTTTGAGGAAGTAGTGCTCGGGTCTTGAAAATTAGCCTGGGTCATAAAGCAAGGAGACTGTGACATTTTCTGAAATTGGATCCCATACTGCTGGTTTCTGTCTGACCTTAGGAAGAAGAAGTTTATCCTTGGAAAATTCATTCTCTCCTTGCCATGTCCTTAACCCTTTTCCTATAACCTTGCCACCACCCTTAGAGTTCCCATCACTTTTCCTGTTTTACTTTTTTTCCTTATCATTACTTAAAACATAACCTGAAGATGGGGTATAGTCATCAGTCATCTACACCTTAGTATAAATTAAATTAATCAGCATTTCTTTAATCCCAATGTTATAAGATTCTATTTGTATTTTAATTCAAAATTCAGTTGTATAATAAAATGCACTGGCTAATGAATAAAAGAACTGGTCTCTGTCATCTCTAAATCAGACATCTAGGCTACTGGCTCCTTTGTTTTGGGAAAGGTAGTTCCTGGAACAAATCACATGGTACTGTGATAAATTTTTCCACATTAGCTATAGAATGTCACCATTTAGTACCTCTATCCCTTTAGAAAGAATGCGCTCTCTAGAGACACAGTTAAATGTTAGAATGGTTGCAAAGAATGTGTAGTCTACAAAAATATTCATAAGCCCCAGGCTTTTGGAAAACAGTATTCTTTATTTCTACTCGGGAAATTGTATTTGCTACACATATACATTGAGTATATATATTGGGTGCCTCATAAATCAAAATGGATGATTTTGAGTGCTAGATTTTGGAAACAGAGGAGGAAAGTATATCCCAGAGAAGGTAACTAAGAATATAAGATAGAAAAAGTGGTAACTGAGCATGCCAAGCCCTCTCCATCACACAGACACATACATCTCATTGAAGGTACACAGTGTAGTTTTATTCTCTCTCCAAAAAAAAAAACTCAGTCCCAGGTTCTGCTGACATTACAATGTCCAGGCCCTGCTTCTGTTTTCGCTGTGGTGGCTTTGCTACCTCCTCAGTTTAAACTGCCAGAAGGCAGGTCATTCACTGCAGGTCATCGACTTGCTGCAGGTCATTCACTGGCCAATAAACTAGGGCTTGAACGCGAAAGAAAGGTTTCTGATTTCTAGCCTGGGCTCTTTCTGTTTCAATATCTTATCTCCCAAGCCACCTAATTCAAGAACTGGAAAGATCTGATTACCTCAAGCCTCAGAATGATCCTCCAACGTTTTCTCCCTTCGTTTTTGGGAATTCTTGGCAAGTAGGCTGAGAAATGAGGCTGAATCAGCAAACACCATGTTTCTGACCCTCCTGAGCCTTCTCTGTTTATTAGGCTGTGCTCTGCAGATAAAAGGGCAACAGAAGACAGGAAAACTTAGGAAGAGACAATCACTTGTCATTGTTGCCTTTTCCATCCTTCTGATCCATATCACAATCAGTGGTCAATCCCTGTCACCCACATGCTGTCCAGGGCCTAGGGGGAGATAGGACTTCCAAGGAGCTTCCTCAGGAACCCCTTGGGCAGAGTCTCACAGCTCAGAGTCCACCTCCCCAACCAGAGGAGTGAAGCAGTGGTGATCGTCTCTTACCCAGAGGTGGACGGCAACAGTTAGTTGACTCTGTACCCATGGTTAGTCCTGGGGTCACCTTCTAGGTGTCCAGGCCCCACTAGACAGCATCTAGGCCCCCTAGTCCCTGTATACCCTGTATATTTTCCAGCATGAACCTTCCTGCTGTCACCTGAATCCAAAAGGAGATCTTGACCATGACTAGCCAATGTGCACCCATTAAAAGAACCTCAGTACCTGTCATTTATAGATTTGCTCATTCAGCTAAAATATGACAAGTCATTCCCATACACAAGGCACTGGGCCAGGCTCCCACTGCATACAGAAGCCAAACACACAGCTCCTGCCCTTACAAGCTGATGGGAAATCAGAAAGACAGGGACGAATGACAGACAGCCAAATTAATTTATACCCAGATAGACAAACTTCTCTTTATTCTTTATGACTTGGACCAAATATCATTCCCTTTAAAAGGTTTTCTGGCCATCTGCAGGCAGTTACATGGTGATCCTTCTGTGCCCTGATGAGATTTGGTTTGTTCTTCGACTATAGCATTTCTCATGTTGTTAAAATTACTTCTATGCACACGTGCTTTGTTTTTAAATCGTATGAAAAAGAGAGAGGGTGGAGGGAAGGAAGACAGAAACTATTATTGAACATCTCCAGACAACCAGAGTATCTGGGACTTTTAAGATGAATGAATGAAGGAATCAATCAATCAATTAATCAATGAATTTTCAGGCTCCTTTGTCCTATACATAGATTTCCTTGACCCAAATATGTATCCACCAGTCCAAACAAAAGGTAAATATCCTCATGGCTCCTGAATGTGTGAACTGTGGTTATTTCCTGCTCATTACCCAAACTCACAGAATTTGGAGCAATGAAAGCCTCATCACACTTAGCCAAAAGCACTAGTTTCCTGTCTTCACTTTCATTTTTCTAGGAGTGTAATGAAAGTGCGTGTTCATGTGGGTGTGCATTTGTCCTGCACATAATTCGGTGGTGTCTTCAGTAACAGGTGCCCCTCCAATAGGGCTCAGTGATGAGGGGGAGCGTAGAGGGTATGGAGGGGGAAGCCAGGGAGATAGGGAGAAGAAGCCTGCCAAAACCAATCACCAAATCAAATCTGAATGCACACTCAGCCACAGGAGGAGAAACTGGACCAACACCCAAGTGTCAGGGTGGTTGCAGCGTCTGTTAAATGGCTCGTTCATGTGACAGTTGAGACTTTGACACAGAAATTACACGGACCACAGTCACAGCACGGCAGGCCTGGCTCCAAATCAGCTCCTACCATGCGGTGTCACACTGCAGGCCAGGGGATAGGGGTTTTCAATGCTACCTGGCCTGGCCTTCTGCCATCCTTTTGAGCTTTCTCTGTTTTAGAGCCTATTTCTTTTAAGAGAAGGCCAGTCATCTCCATTATCGTTTGCATAGTATCATAATTTTTGTTTGTTCTTACAAGTGGAATAAAGTTGTTTTACCCCAGAAATAAGAACAGTTTAAAAACAGTTCGTTACTCTCAACTCTTTCGATGAAGTCAGTCAACAAGTCATGAATAAAAAGGTCAGAGGGCGCCCTTGTCCAAGGAAAGAAGGCAGAAAGCATTGAAGAGCAAAACACAAGGGCCCCCGGATAGATTCAAGATGGTCCTTTATCTTTGGCTTTCCGTGCAGCCCAAAGCATAGGTGATGGAAATCCATGCTCAACAACTCACCAACACTTATTGACCACCAACGTAGCCAAAGACTGTTTAGTTGATTCGGGGCACCAAGAGGGGAGAGTCGATATGAACGTCACCTACGAGTCACTTTCTCACTTAAAGAGTAAGATCATGCCTATAAATCCCCGCTCTGTGGACGGTCGAGGTGGGTAGATCACCTGAGGTCAGGTGTTTGAGACTAGCCTGGCCGACAAGGCGAAACCCCATCTCCACTAAAACTACAAAAATTCCTGGTGGGCAGGACGGCAGGTGCCTGTAATCCTAGGTACTCAGGAGCCTGAGGCCCAAGACTTGCTCGAACTCAGGAGGAGGAGGCTGCAGTGAGCCAAGATCACGCCACTACACTCCAGCCTGGGTGACAGAGCAAGACTCTATCTCAAAAGAAAAAAAAAAAGGATAGGTAGAGTTAAACAAATTAAATGTCATCATCATACAGATACCTGGCAGAAATGAGACTGGGTGTACTACTTAGCAAAAACGCTTAAAATCCTTTTACAGTGCTCCTTTGGCAGCATATGCACTAAAATTGGAATGAGACAGAGATTAGCATGGGGCCGGCACACGGACGCCATGCAAATTCATGAAGCATTCTATGTTTTTTTAAAAAAATCCTTTTAAATTCCTCACCCATTCATTTATTTAACATTCATTCATTGAATGCTCTCATTGTGTCATGTTATGATTATGCATTCCTATTCCTAAGAATATACTTTGTAGGACAATATTAATTATATTTTTGGCAAAAGGAGGAATCAACCCTTATCCATTTATTCATTCAACATTCATTCACTGACTTTCCACCTCAAGCCATGCTATAATCATGTAGTCCTTTCTTACGAATATACTTTTCCTATATATCATATTGTATTTTGTTTTATTTTGTTTTGCTTTTGGTGGCAGGGGTGGGGATGGTGTATATCAGAAATCTTTTCATGTTGGTTTGAGTGACTTAGCAAGAAGACACTTCCACAGGCTGAATCCATTTCATCCAATAGCCAAGCAGCAATTGTAGACTCTTAGGGTTAATGTGACCTTGGAAGTGATCTCGCCAAGCTCCTTGCAGGTAAGACAAAGAAGTTGCATTACTCCTGCAAAGTCATGCAGCCGCTACACTGAAGGGCTGGAGCAATAGCCCAGGTCTCCTGGCAGTTTCTCCAGCATATGTTTCGCTCCCTTGCACTGCTGGGAATTCTAGTATCTTGTGTCTAACAAAACCCACACTCTTCCCTCTCCAACTTGGCCCTGGTGCCGAGGACATCTCTGACATCCCTTCTGTGTGCCACTCTCGTCTCTGAAGGAGGACGCTTTGCTCCTCACAGCTATCAGCTCCCCCGCCCCATCTGTGTGTGTGAGGCCTGAGTCCCTGTGAGGCAGAGGGCCTCAGGCTGGAGCAGCACAGGACAGCTAGGAGCAGACAAGCCAAATTGGCTTATTTTCATTGCTTATTTGGGAGTAAAATCCTTCCATGCCTGGATCCTTTTCTTGTAGCCCCTGCTACTGGCAAAATGGTTTCTCCAAGGCCTGGCTTGAGAAATGACCATCCTCCCTCACCCCACACCTCATTCTTCTATAAGGTACTTCTCTCTCCCCATTGGCAAAGGCTTCAAGTATTTTTCTGGTCAACTCAAGTGCATACTGCAGTGCATACCCCAGATCTAAAGCATGCATGCAGTCTGGCAAATTATAAGATCCTGCTACTCCATTTCTTCAGCCGAGGTTGAAACTTCTTTCAGCTCTTCAAGGCCCCTGGAACTCAAGATCCACTGCTTCTGGCCTCTTTTAACAATACAGTCCGTGTTACCTGTGCTCTGCCAACCAGAGTCCTTCAACTAGCTTTTTTCTTGGTCTCTTCTTTTCAATGTCATGAGCCAAGCTCTGTATGTTAATTTAAATGGCTGTCCTCAAGGGCAAGTCACCCCCATACTGGTTTCCTGTGGCTGTTAAAATAAACTACCACAAATTTGGGGGCTTAAAAACAACAGAAATGTCAGGAATGTGCTCTTGCACAGTTCTGGAGGTCCAAAGTCTGGAATCAAGGTGTTGGCAGGACCATGCTCCCTTGGAAGACCCAAGGGGAGAGTTCTTCCTTGCATCTTCAAGCTTCTGGTGGCCCCAGGTGTTCCTTGGCTTGTGGCTGCACCATTCCAATGTCTGTTTCCATCTTCACGTGGTCCTCTCTTCTTCTCTCTGTGTGTTCTCCTCTTCTGTCTCTTTAAAGACGGCTGTCATTGGATTCAGAGCCCATCCAGATAATCCAGAGTAAACTAATCTTGAGATCCTTAACTTAGTGATAGCTACAAAGACCCACTTCTCAAACAAGGATTTGATTCTGGGGTAAAGATCTGGACACGTCTTTTGGGTAGCCACCATTCAGTTCACTACACTCTCGTCTAGTAATGCTGTTTACCTCTTAGCAGAAGTTGAGTTATTGTACTTTGGACACTGGCTGCTGGATATTAGGTTGGCATTGGAGTTATGAGATGAATGAGGCATGATTCCCACCTACAGAAGTTCTTAATCAGGTAAATCAGACAGAAGTGCAAATAGGTCATTATACTGAAACACAACACATGCTATTTTTGAATAGGTAAAGTCCCATCACTCAAGAACTCTATGCCCTATTTCCCTGAGAATTCTCATATTCCGAGCAGTGTCACCTTCTTTTTTGTTCATATGTCACTGAATCTGCTTAACCAGAAAAATGAATACTGGTGAGGAAAGGTGGTTGGGAAGGGAGACAAGGGATATTTATTCCCTGGAGAAGTTTCTCTAGGCCACACATGTCTGTCTGAATAATAAGAGCAGGCATTGGCAAAAACATGGCACTGGGGGTGTAATGCTTCTGAGGTCTGAGCAGAGAGCATCTCAGAGTCAGAAATGGCTCACACGTGGACAGAAGTGATGGTTCCCTGAAAAGGCCTCCATGGATTTGAGCACAAATCAACAACTTAGATGGATGCCAAGAAGCAGCCTAACTCCTTCACTGTTGAGTTGTTTAAGTATTTTAATACTTGACTCATGTGGGGCTGTATCTGAGCCCCCATGTGAAACCCTGCACGTTTCATACTCCAGATAGGAGATGGCTTGGCTTAAAGACAGGGAAACAAGGCCAGAGCTTCACTTCAAGACCGGCAATCCTAAGACCTTTTCCCAAATGTTTTATGTAGTGAGGAGAGAGGGGTTGTGTAGGACACCATTCAGGATGCTAAGGATGCTGAGTGAAAAAAAATCTTACAATACTTTGTGTAGGGATTCTGTAAGATTCCTATCTTACAACAGAGATTCCTTTCTGAGGCTAAAGTCTTCCACAATCTAGGGGGCAAATAGCAGACAACGTTCAGCTTTTGAAAGCTGGTACATACAGGCATCAGGGAGAAGGCTGGTGCACGCCGGCATCAGGGAGAAGGCTGGTGCACACAGGCATCAGGGAGAAGGCTAGTATACACAGGCATCAAGGAGAAGGCTGGTGCATACAGGCATCAGGGAGAAGGCCGGTGCATGCCGGCATCGGGGAGAAGGCCGGTGCATACAGGCATCAGGGAGAAGGCCGGTGCACGCCACATCAGGGAGAAGGCCGGTGCATACAGGCGTCAGGGAGAAGGCCAGTGCAAGCCGGCATCAGGGAGCTGGGTAAGAAGACGATGTGCAAACTGGCTGGAATATTGCGATTCAAAAATAGAACTCAAAGTGGTTTACTACAGTGAGTCCTATACTCTTTTTTTTTAAGAAAACATACATGGTATCTTGCAGTAAAATTAATTTTCTTATGATTATTTTCATAGTTGAGAGTCAATCAATAGGACATCGATGAATCATCTGAAATGAGCCCTTATCTTGTGTCCTGCTATTATCTTTCAAAAAAGAGTTGCACCCTGGAAGAGAGTTTCAAAATAGTAAGAGCCCACCAAAGAAAGTTCAAAGCACAGCTACAACATTGTCTAGAATGCCAGGCTACTCTTCCCAGAAAAGAACTTTTTCTGCATGTGAGACACGCGAGAAAAATACTGTGTTGCAAATTCGAATCTCTGCTCTTCAAAATGGCTTCTGTTAAGTTCCGAGTGTAATATTTTGACAAATAGGAACAAGAATAATCAGAATTGTTACACTGTCCCAAGTACTATAAAGGATAATACCTCCAACTACCTTATGTCACCAGGGAAAAATATTATGAAGTGAGTGTGGAGTTGACCTAGCCAACTGCTGGGTTCTCTCAGCCTACACTTTAGCCAGAAGAGGGCAATTTGTGCTAACCCTATTTAGTCCTAGAAGTTCAGGGTGACTCCAGTGAGACACAGCATTACATCATACAAGTGAGTCCACCACACACACACACACAAAAGGTCCTGATCCATTTATCCTTCCTAATTCAGTCTATTAGAAAAATTAAGAAACCCTATCCTTCAAAAAATAGAGAGAAATGCATTGGTAAATTCCATCTGCAGACCTCATTTAAGAAGTCGGTGATAGCGCCGGGCGCCGTGGCTCACACCTGTAATCCCAGCACTTTGGGAGGCCGAGGCGGGTGGATCACAAGGTCAAGAGATTGAGACCATCCAGTCAACATGGTAAAACCCCGTCTCTACTAATAATACAAAAAAATTAGCTGGGCATGGTGGCACGTGCCTGTAATCCCAGCTACTCAGGAGGCTGAGGCAGGAGAATTGCCCGAGCCCAGGAGGCGGAGGTTGCCGTGAGCCGAGATTGCGCCATTGCACTCCAGCCTGGGTAACAAGAGCAAAACTCCGTCTCAAAAAAAAAAAAAAAGAAGTCAGTGATAGGATGCGCTACGAAGCATATAGAGTCCCTTTTGTTCTTCCAGGATTGGTTTTCTCACAATGCTTTAATAACAAACATTTCATGAGGGCCTACTATGTGCCAGGCATTGTGCTAAGGATTAGAGATGGGGAATACAGAATACTAAATAAATTAGAATATAATGTGATAATCGATATTACAGGAGACCATGCGAAGTATTGGCAGAGAGCAATCTAATAAGATAGTCCTTAAATTTATATGACAGAGAAAGAAAATAGAAAGAAAGATTAAAATAAAAGCACTCTAAGCTGTTGACTGAAGGAGCCAGATCTCCTGGTCCAGACATTCTACATGTCTGTGAAAAGTTTCTTCCCTTTTGTTCCTGATTGGAGTGAGCTCTTTTTAGTTTCCCTAGCTTCTAAAGTCATCTCCTATCACCCAGCTCTTAAATGGCAAACTGTTTAAATTTAGCAGTCTTCATGTGCAAGAAAAGCCAATATAATCCAGATCTCCTATTTAAAATTCCTGGAAAGTAAAAGCCAAATCTTTCCCACCTCGAAGTCTGAACTGATCACATTCTGTGTCCGTACCCATATCAAATGATTGTTTAGAAGAATACCAATTAGAGCCCCTTGGAGGTCGCATGCCCATCCCCCCAACTGATGGGCAACCCCTTCAACAATACCCCTGGTGGACGACCTGCCCGCATCTATTTTCCCACTTGCAATGGAGTGCTCAGGGCTTTATGTGGCAGCCTGCTTCGTCGTTGGCCAGCTCCAGTGATGAAAATCTTCTTTTCCTTATGGCATCAAACCAAACTTTGCTTCCTGAGAACTCCCACCCATTGGCACTATAGCTCTTCTCTATAGCAGACTAAGAGAAACCACTGGAAGGAAAATTTAGGGGTGTCTTACTCAGTCAACGACTATCAATTGCAGCTAGAAGACATTTCAATAATTAATTCAAGGAAAGACCAAATAGACTCTAAAGAAGAGGGAGAATAAAATGAAGTGGCTTCCTAACCAATGCTTCTCAATCTTGTATCCAAGACATAGCAAATAAAGAGGGAAAAAGACTCACTGATGAAAATGTGGAGGATGTGTACAGCCAGAGAGGACCAGCCTACATGTTCCTGACGCTCCAAGCTGAGCTGACTGTCCTCCCCACCATCCAGGCCTGCCCCAGGACAAGGGTTCCAAATTTCAGGTACACCAGTGCAGCTGCCCTGCCCCTGAGCAAGATATGGACACAGCAAGACCAAAGTGTGAGAAAGCTCATTGGTCAGTCCATTTTCACCTTATGTAGCAGGCTGAATGGAGGCCTCCCAAAGGTAAGGTCCACATCCCCAAACCCTGAACCCAACTTTATTTGGAGAAAGGATCTTTGCAGATATAATTAGGAATGTGGTCATGAGATCATCCTGGATTATACAGGTAAACCCTAAATCCAAAGACAAGCATCCTTATCAAAGAGGAGAGACTCATGGAGAGGAAAAGGCAATGTGAGGATACAAGCACAGACGGGACTGGAGCATCCGTGAGCCAAGGAACGTCGGGAGCCCCCTGAGCTGAGAGAAGCAAGGAAACATTCTCCTCTGGAAGCCTCTGAGGGAGTACCAGGTCCTGCTAAAACCCTGATCACAGATCTCTGGCCTCCAGACTATGAGAGAATAAATTTCTGTTGTTTTAAACCACCCAATTTGTGTTTATTTGTTACAAAAGCTGTATAAGACAAATATATCTTAACTTGTTCTCAAAAACAAATTACATCTTTACGATCCAGAGAGCCAAATCATGCCATTAGCAAACTTCCTCACAAGTTTCTTTTATTTTCTCATGGGTCACACCTCTGATTAATCAAAAGGTCAAAGACCATGCTTGTAACCTACCGAACGGGTCTAGCAAGGAAAATAAAACGGACGCAGAAAAGATATCTAAAGGTTTTCACTATAATACATGATAAATATACAAGTAATACATCTTTGGAGTTGTCTGTCCTCAACAATTTAATCTCCTTTCTCTGAAAATCAGACCCCACCTTCATAGGATTAAGCCCCAAGACATGTTTGAACATTTGACCCCTCTTCGCTCCCTGCTAGACTGGTTATAATTGAATGGATGAGGGTTGCACCTTGACCCAAGCTGGACCAATTACATTCTCTCTCCTGGGAATTGGAAATTGGAACGAAGGTAGTTAGGCTAATGGGGCTGGTTGGGTGCTAGAGGACAGGTAAACTTGGCAGCTTAAAGGAGGCCATCTCCTGCATTTTACAGTCTGGAGAGAGAAGAATAGCTCAAATGCCAGAGAAAAACAAAGATCAGAGACAAAAAGAAGGTCCTATCTGGGTCCCTCATTACTCCCCAAGCCCTCATTATAGTCTCTCAAAAAGCCCTACAGCACTAGGATTCTGTGCCACACACTGATGTCCTTCCCACCCTTCTGTTTGAGTGACAAATATATCTATTTATCTGTCTACATATCTCTACAGATAGCTACATATCTATATTTATATGTAATACATACAACATTTCTTAACCAGGTACAAAGTAATTTTGAATCTGAAAACTTAAGGAAATGGGTGGAATAAAATTGACAGATTCTTTGAAACTTTGAAAACTTAAGTTTTGCATCCTTGTTTCAAAGAATCTGTCAATTTTATTCCACGCATTTTCCATTAAATTAGAAATTAATAGGTGTTTAGTACATTCATACTAAACACAATTCTGAAGAATTGTTTGAAAATCCTTCCTTCCCCTTGAAGTCTTTATATTCTAATTAACATAAAATACAGACCATGACCTAGTGCTCCACATGTCACCTTGTCATAATTACTAGCAGTTTTCAACCTTTGTAAACTGAAAATTTCTGTATATTCCATCCATTCACACATTGTACACTGACACCTCTCAACCAGCTCTTGTATGCCAAATTCAGATCTGTAGAAATCAGCTGGAAAATGAACATCCGGAGCTATTGCATGGTGGTGCTGTCAGCCAACGGTTGAGTTTGGGCGAGGTTGCCATTTTTGTCTGAACAGTAATGTTTCTGCAATTATTTGAGAAACTTTACTGCATTTTTCCCCTACGGTTTTATAAAAATAAGTGGAGAAATGGAAAAGCTCTGAAATTCAATTCTTATGAACTTAACACCATCAAGATAAAGCTGAAAATCGAGGAAAATAGCAAAACTAAGGAACTTTTATGAGATGCTGGAACTATTCCTTCATAGACTGGATCTAAAAGCAGAGGTATGATTAGGGATTTGATTTTTTTTTTTTTTTTTTTTGAAGGCTTTTAGGAAGGGAATTCCTTCCCCTTCTGTTGTTCTGCTTTCACACATTCCTATGAGATGGAAGTTTTCAGGAAGTCATTGCCATGGTCCGTATAGGTGTAGGCAGGGTCTTGGCCCAGACTTCCACTCCTGTGTGTTTCTGAAGCTTCAGGATAAAGTCAGGAAGGCCTTTGCCTTGGGCTAACTTTCCTACCCCCAAATTTTATAATTCATTCATCATGCCTTCCTGCTGTTGTTGCACAATTAAAGCTTTGGTCTAGTCCAGTGGTTCTTAATCGGGAACACTTTTGCCTCAAGCAGACATTCGGCAACGTCTGGAGGCATTTTTGATGGTCACACAATTTTTGAGAGGGTTTATTCCTGGGGATTTGCGGGCATCAGCTGGGGATGCAGCCCACCACTGCAGTGAATTATCTGGTCCAAAACGCCACTAGTGCTGCCACACTTAAAAATAAATAAATGAACAAAACACCAGCTCCTAAACTCTGCTTTTAATTTCTACTGTAAAATTCCTTGAATCCAACTGACTCATCTCTGTCTGGATTATGGGTTGTATTAGTCTATTGCACCTCTATAAAGACATATGCGAGGCTGGGCATTTTGCAAATGAAAGAGGTTTCATTGGCTCATGTTCTGCAGGCGGTGCAGGAAGAGTGGTGCCAACGACGTGTGCTCGTGGTGAGGGCCTCAGGAAGCTTCCAGTCATGGTGGAAGGTGAAGGTGGAGCCAGGGCATCGAATGGGAAGAGCAAGAGCAAGAGACAGCAAGGTGTGGGGCGGGGGGTGTACCACATTCTTTTAAACGACCAGATCCTACCCATGCCCTACTGGTGAACTCAGAGTGAGAGCTCACCCATTTCTGGGAGGAATTCGCCCCCATGACCCAAACACCTCCCACCAGACCCCACCTCCAACATCAGAAGTCACATTTCAACACGAGATTTGGAGGGGACAAACATCCAAACCATATCATGGGTTTTCCTAATTGGGGTGGTGTAAGTGACTGTGCACATGGAGATGGAGATGGAATCAGAAAGAAACTGAGTAACAGCCATTATTTGCTGAGTATTTACTACAAGCCAGCCAAACACCTTTCTGCAGGTAATCCTCTTATCAGCCCTAAGAGGTAGGTCTACTGCAATCCTCCTATTACAGATGGGAGAGCCAGGGCTAAGAAGGTTAAATAACATGTACAAAGTCACAGAGATCTTTAGTGACTGAGCCAGGATTGGAAATCAGGCAGATTGACTCAAGAGCTGGAAGAACAGACTGGGTAGATGAATGAAAAGCCAGAAAAACAGATGAGGTTCCAACACAAAACATAGAAGAAAGGAGAGGAGAACTAGGTAGAGACACACAGGGAGCAGGTCCCGTGGGTCAGGAACACAGATCACACTGGATTCCTCAGGGTTCTTTATGCCAACTCAGCTGCAGAAATGGCAGTTCTGAGCACCGGGACTCAAACCATTCGGTTCCCACTGCAGCCCTGCTGTTTAACGCTGTCCCATCATGGTTTTATCATTGCATGTAGAGAAGAGACTTTTTCCCCCGCTCAGACTCATTACATTCTGTTAACCAGAACTTGTTTTGTGCAAAAGCTGCAGAACTGTAAAGAGGAGCCGAAAGCATGTGATATGTTTAAATATGACAGAGCAATATGCTGACCAGCGAGGTTTGTTTATTAAAATCCTTATGTGGGGTGAAGCTCAATTGGGCTTATGTCAGCTAGTTCATGAAGAGGCTCTGTTTTCAAGATTAGGCTGCTGTTTGTCTTCTTTACAGAGCTGGCAGAGGACATTCTGAAGAACATAACACATTAAGCCAAAAACATCTGTATTATAGAAAATCAACAATGAAGAGCAGCAGCTCCAAGTGGAGCTAGTACTTTGAAAGGCGTTTATCTGTCAACAGATTAAACTGCTATTTTTATCCACAGAGGAAACTAGAGGAAGTGTAAAACAGTTTAAGAACAGCAGAAACCAGCCTACTTTTTTCTGCCAAGTTATTTTTGCACATTCAGGAAGACACAGGATGGGTTTTTGTTTTGTTTATAATCAATTACTTAGAGAGCTATCTTATCTCAAATCAGAGTACTCAGAGCTGAATGTTTCTCTTATTTTTTTCCGCATTAGAATATATTCCCCTGAATGAGAACCAGTGGACGTCAAGGGGTTTGCTTCTCATAAGGAAGTGGCCTCTTACATACTATCCTGTTTTACAACCCCAGAGTGTCACAGGCTTACTCAGATGAGACAGGTCATTGACAAAGGAACTAAATTTGTCGCCAACTCCTGCAATCAGGGTAATGAGAATAATAACAGTAAGAAGTGGCTAACATATATTAAGCATTTTCTAATCACTAGGTGTTTTATTATTCATTCATTCATTATTTCATTTAATTCTCACATCTCTATGAGTTGGGTACCAAAATGATCTACTTTTTAAAACATAGTAGTAAAGGGTATCATACCTACAGAAAGTTACACATGTTTTAAGTATGAAACTCAATGAATTTCACACACTGAACTGGCTGGAGTAACCAACACCCAGAATGAGACACAGAATACCTACTCCAGGCTTCTCATGCCTCCATCCAGCCTCACCTCTCAAGGACAAGGACCATCCCAACCTCTAATCACGTAAAGTCATTTCCCCCAGCTTTCCATTTTAAATAAATGCCATTATACAATGTTCCGTTTCATATCTGGCTTCTTTCATTCAACATTATGTGTGGAGATTCATCCATATTCTTGTGAGTAGTTGTATCATGTTGCTGTATTGTGGATTGTGTGCAGTTATAGACTGTTCATCCTTATAGTTGTACAATATTCCATTACAGAAATATGCCATCATTTATTTTTTTCCATTTTATCGGTGATGGGTTTATGACCATTTGAAGGTTATGGTTCAAGTTTAAGGTTAAGGTTTAAAATTAAGAATACTGAGCCCCAAGATGTTAAAAATAACTTACCTAAGTTCACAAAGCTAGTAAATGGTGGATCTGAGATTACGACTCAAGTTGGCTTAACTCCAAAGCTCATGCTGTGAAGCACCGTGCTGTACTGACTTTCAGAAAAGTAAAGTAGTAGTAAACCTCTCCCTAATGGGTCAAAAGGTCTTTTGTACAGATAATCTGGGGGGCCCATGGGAAAAGAAGATATTTGAGTAAAGTGCCACAAGTCCGAATCCACCACCTCTGCAGAGCTCTTTGCCTTTGGGCAGGTCTCTTTGCTTCTGATTCCCATCAAACGCTTTCTCTTTTCTTTTACTTTGACTGTTCCAATAGCCCTATCAGTACTGTGGGACTTAACTGAGTAGCAGAGGCTGGAAACACCTCATTGCATCTGAAACCTAGAGAAGATGCTGCGTATAAGACACATGCTTACAGCAACAGCACACACAAGGTGAGCACTCTGATGGATACCTGCGTGAAGAAGAGCATGGAGTGTGTCCAAATTTAGTGTGGGTGTGCATTCTAACCGGTGTGCTGGCTCACCTGTCTTCCTCTCTCTCATGTTTTTCGTATGAATAGTTAATTATGCTGTTGCCAGATCATTCTCATGATGAACATCTTTTTGGCACATCCAGTAAACTGATCCACCATAAGGATAATTGTATTCTAATTAGCGTTCATATTTTCTACATGCTTTTAGGAGGAAATGGAAAGGGAAGAGAGAAAAATGATACTTTCAAAGAATCACTTAGAGATAAAGGAAATATCAATATTTGAGCTCTTCCTAATGGTTTGCCCTCTTCAAATGGATAGAAATCCAATGAAGAGGCGCTACTCAGCCCAGTAGAGACAGAGCACATCTCAGGTAACCTTTTCAGCCCAAACTTTAGATTTTTTTCAACCCTCACAATCAGAAGTGACTGTGGCTGGACTGAGGAGAGCAGGCTCAGAAAAACTTGGGCGAACGTCGAGGAACACTTTCAGCCCAGCTCTCACTCACTACATCTCAGCCCAGCTCTCTGGTGATCTTCTGCAGACGGGCACAGAATCATGTACCTAGTAGGTTATCTGGCCGGTTGACAACTGATCATGCAGCAAATGCACAATTATTGTGGGCCAATGAACATTGCTTGCTAAGATGAGAGAAATCACTGGATCAGCTGGGGTCTGAGTCATTTCCATAAACATAGTTGCGGTTGCCAGGTGTTGCACTGGAAGAAACCCATTTTTACTTTACAGAGTCTCTAGATCCTCGTCTTCTCTTCTCTCTCCTCTGATGGAAGGAAGAGGCAACCAGTACCAACTATCACCAATTGCCAGGGCTACTATCACTAAGTACCATAGATGCGATGGCTTAAACGACAGAAATGTATTCTCTCTCAGTTCTGAAGGCTGGAATCCAAGATCAAGGTTTTGGCAGGGTGGCTTCCTTCTGAGGGCTGTGAGGGAAAAATGTATTCCAGGTTGCTCTTCCTGGCTTGTAGGTGGCCATCTTCATATTCACATTGTGTTCTGTCTATGTATGTTTCTCTCTATCCAAACTTATCTTTTTTTTTTTAATAAGGGCACTAGTCAGACTGGATTAGGGACTAGCTTCGTGACCTCAGTTCAACTTAACTGCCTCTGTGAAGAGCCTATCTCCAAATAAGGTCACATTCTGAGGTTCTGGAGGTTAGGACTTCAACATATAGATTGAAGGAAAACACAGTTTCACCCATTGCACCGACTCTCACAAAAATGTATTCTCTTCTCCTCAACGCACAGCAAGTTTAGTGCTTTCCAGACTCTCTAGGGTCCACACTGTATGAGCTCTGATCTCAATTAAATAACCTTATCAAAAAGGAGGCGATGAACTTGACATGGCCCCCTTGTTCCCACTGCTTTGTGGTCTTCTAGTATCTATCACCACAGAGAATGATGTTTGGGTTGCCAAGATCCCCTGAGGCCAAACAACGCAGAGGCAGTCCTGCAGCTCCTAGTTTGGTCAGTACCATTTCCCTTCACATGCCTGGTGGCCTCACTCCAAGCCTTTCTCGTCACAGATGCAGGATCATCCCTCCTTCCCTTTGACGATGGGACTCTAGCTCCCTTCTCCTCTTCCTCTGCCCTGTGGGCAATCTCTTAAGTCTCACTCAATTTATATCTTCTGTGACAAGTACTTCTCCCTCACATCTTCAGCAGAACAGAACAGTGCCTTGTCCCAGTTTGTTTTACACGATTTGATAAAGGAAGAGGGACAGGCATTTCCTCTTTCCATCTGTAATTTCTCAGTAGCTCGCCTAAGCTGCCACGGACATACCAGGTCAACGCCTTGGTTTCCTGGGGCCTCAGATTTCTCTTCCAGGAATCCTACCGCGGATGCTGCTGCCAGGCAAGCAGAACTGGAATGGCCTGCTGGCATGAATCTTAACCCATCCCTCTTTTCTGGTGGGTACAAGAATCCAGGAGATTTCATCTGCTGCTAAATGAGAGGAGAATCAATACTTGATTTTCACTTTCCTGCAGATAAATCTCACTTAAAACATTCTGTTTTATCTCCAGTCCTATTTTTCATGGAGTCTTTTTTTCTCACTTTTAATTTCAAAAACTTACTTCATCCCCCTTAGAATTTCATAAAAATTCCTCCTGTTCAATTTAAAAGCAAAACCAAATTGCTAGAAGTCACTCACAAGGTAGAAAGGAAGAGAGATGCTTTTGGGAATGACTTGTAAAGGTGTTTAAAAATATAGCACTTGTCCTCATTTCTTTATAAATGTGAAACTTGAGGATTTCTTCTGAGAGTGTCGACGCTGTGAACGGATGGGTGGATAGACGTGTTTCCATTAAGGGACTGGGAAACCATCTGCAATAGCTGGCTTAGTCCTCCTAGGGGACAAATAACATTCTAGTAATAACTCAGGTGATTAGGGAAGCACATACATTCTTTCAAGATGGAAATTCACTCTTTGCAGCACTATTTACTAACAGATATAATTACTCTCTGCAATTAACTGACGAAAAACTATGGGAAAGGAAGAGAATGGCTGTGCAAGTGCCTAGCCCCCCCCCGAGACATGACTCTCAATACATGTTAGGTTACGCGAATCTTAACCGGTATTGAAAAGTCAAAGACAAAGGTGGAAATAAAATACCTGCTTCCTAATCCAGTGAAACTCATTTCACTAAGCAGCCTGGTTTTCCATATCAAAATATAAATGTGTCTTGCTCCAATTAGTAGAAATCATGCAAAAAAAAAAAAAGAGCTCAAAATATTTTGATAAATACTTTTGTAATTCCTTCATGCAATAAATATTTACTGAGCAGTTGTTATGTGCAGGCAATGGAAGCAGAAAAGATGCATGAGCTCAGGATGCTAAGAAACTTGGAGTCTGATAAGAGATATGGAAAAATTTTAAGGGCAGTTATGGTAAAAAAAACATGCAGGCAAGCCACCTAACCCAATCTTGGAGGGTAGAAAAGGTTTGAAAGGAAGTACTATTGAAGCCGAAGCCTGAAGCTAGTCAGACAGGTTGCAATAATCTAGAAGAGGAAAGAAAACAGCCAGAGAGAGCATAGGCAGGGGAGACAGAGGAACATCAACAAATTAGAGAGATTTTAGGAGAGAAAATGACAGCACTTGGTAATGGCTATTCCCTTGTGTCTTACAGATTATGATACAGAATAGAAACAAGGAGCAAATGCAAAGGGGATTCCTTTTACAACATGAAGAGCATTTCTCGACTACACCTGCTTTGTAGGTCTCTATTTTCACATGTAGCAGGCTTGTTTACAGCTGGCTAAATATCTGCTGCACAGCAGCATTGACCTGACTGCGTTCTTTTTACACCAATAAATGTCCTCTACTGCCTCATTTGGATAGCCTAGCTGCCATTTAGAGTGAAATTCTTCTATGTTCAAGCAAGAATCAGAGGTTCTTTCAGGCTTCGCACAATAACACGATGAAGAGGCACGCTGAAGGTGGACAAACACTGTTTGCCTGCATGTGGATAAGGCATCATTTATGCAGCAGCTTCTATAGATAGGGTACTGGAGATTTTTCCAAAACGAGTAATGCTCCTGCTTCTGAGCTTACAATGTAGTAGGAAAGATAAGCAAAGTGTGATCAGTGACGTCATAAACGCACAAACAAATTCCTGTAAGCACAAAGTGGGAAGCGTGATGCATGAAAATGTGGGCTGGGAAATAGTACTGAGGCTGGTTTCATGAAGGAGGAAGAAGCAAGGCTGGACCCTGGAGAACCTGTAGGAGTGACCCAGCTAGAGGAGGGCGGGAGGGTGTTCCACGAAGTACAAACATCATGAACAGAAGGTCAAAGAGGGAAAGGAAAGGGAGGATTGGGGAACTGTAAATAGACAATGTGATAGAGCCAGAGCACCGTGGAGCAGAGTAAGCAGAGAGACAGCCTGACAGAAAGACAAGATGAAGGACTGTCAATGCTGAAGAAAGGACTTTCAGCCATATGCACGCAATGAGGAGCAATGCGGGTTTGTCAAGCAAGGGAGTGAGGCGACCAGATCTGCTTCGCAGCTGCAGCAGCAGTGTGTGTGTAACATTAGAGGACAGAGAGAGATGCGTCTCAGGAAAATCAGCTAATCGACTCTAAACTAACTCAACTAACACTTGAGAAAGACCGAATCAAGGCTTTAACAGCAGCAATTTAAAAAGAGGGGGATTTCTGTAATAGGGTCTAGAAAGTCGATTACCCCCAGCCATGAAAGAGAGAAGAGCAGGACGCAATGGTTTAAGCTTGGAATCTCAGCCACCCTGAAGGCTGAGGCAGGAGGATCACTTGAGCCCAGGAATTTCAGGCTGCAGTGAGCTATGATGGTGCCACTGTACTCCAGCCTGGGCGACAGAATGAGACTCTGTCTCTTAAGAGAAAAAAGGAAAAAAGAAAGAAATAAAAGAAAATAGGAGTATCTAGGGTTTCTAACATGGACATTTTATCATTAAGGAACATAAGTAAGGAATAGGAAAAAAGTACGCATTCGGGGTAAGACCATGTACACTAAAAATCAGAGCTTGTCATCTCTACTGACTCCTCTTTTCTTTTTGTCTTCTTCACATCTCTACTTCTCAAGGTGCTGCTACCACAAACAGGAGGAAACTTCTTAGGAGTTCCGCCTTCAGAGAGGACAGCTGGCAGTGCAAGATGGTGACAGCCCTGCCATCGGGAGAAGAAAGTCCTGAGAGTAAGGAATGATGGAGAGGGATGAGAGCATTTTCTAGGATTTGAAGAGTCAGAGCCTCTGAATAATTGCCAGGGGAGGCTGGGATGGAGAACAAAGTAGGAGAAGAATCATTTGCTGTGAACTCTGTACTTGAATTCCATTTTTGATGATCTTTGAAAATGCGAATAAAGGATTTGGGTTATTTTTAAATTTCTTTGGAGGCTAGACAGTTTCCCTAAATTCAGCATTCCCTTTGAAACTAGACCGCATGAGTCTCTGGTTTGTGCAGGGTTACACTGGGTCAGAGTTGCCTCTAGAATAAGCAATGGGTAAGTCCTTGAGCTGTTGGAAACGCAGGGAGTGTCTGACAGTCTTCTGCACATTAGGCATAGGGGACCCTTTTGGGGGAACAGGGTAAAGAATAGGAGGAGTGATGGAAGCATGTTGGGTTTTGCCAGTTTAAAGAGAAAATGAGAAAGATAAGCAAGCAAAGGAGGCTGCAAAAGAGAAATCATCCCTGAAGTCAAAAGAGCAGAGGTTTCAAGGAGAGTGCCAGGGCTTACGTACTGCAAAGAACAGACCACTGGATTTGCACTGTGGAGGTCAATGCTATCTTCTTCCTAACCCATAGTCCTATAGAATGATGGGGACCAGTGTTTGGATACTGAGGAGGAAATGAGAAGTGTAAGTGGAAAACAATCAGAAAATAACAAGGATAAATAACTCTTTCAAAAATACAGTTACATGTCACTTAACAACAGGAATGCATTCAAATCTACACAGCATGGTAGTGTACTGAATACTGTAGGCAACTGTAAGGATTTGTGTGCCTAAACAGAAAGAAAAGGGCCAGGCGCAGTGGCTCATGCCTATAATCTCAGGACTTTGGGAGGCTGAGGGGGGTGGATCGCCTGAGGTCAGGAGTTCAAGACCAGCCTGGCCAACATGGTGAAACCCCGTCTCTACTAAAAATACAAAAATTAGCCAGGTGGCATGTGCCTGTAATTCCAGCTACTCTGGAAGCTGAAGCAGGAAAATAGCTTGAACCCAGGTGGTAGAGGTTGCAGTGAGCTGAGATCATGCCACTAGACTCCAGCCTCAGCAACAGAGCAAGACGCCATCTCAAAACAAATTAAATTTAAAAAAAAAACATAGAAAAGGTACAGTAAAAATATGGTGTTATAATTTTATGGTACCACCATCATATACGCAGTCCATCATTGACTTCAACATCATTACGTGGTACATGACTATATTTCATGGTTTAAAGACACAGGGATGTGCAAAATTATTTATGTACAAGGGTTATTCATCATAAAAATATAATATATATAACAAAACTTGGGACAACCTAAAACACCAGTACAAGGTATTGGCTAAATATGAAAAGTGTATTAGAGAAGTGTATTTAATAGGAGGGGAAGACGTTCACTGCTTAAGGGAATAAAACAAGATCCAAAAGGCATGTACAGTATGAGCTCAATTTTTTCATCTACACAATCCAGGCATGAAAAGATTAATGATATATTTTTGTTTGATAAACTGATAAGTAGATTTTATTCTCTTCTTTGTGTTACTCTGTGTTTTTCTAATTTTCTGAGTTCATTTGGAGGCTAAAGAGAGTGGTTTTTCTGTTTGTGTATTTTGGTATATTTTGGTTTGAGGTTTGGTGGTTTTTTGCTTTGTTCGTTTTGGTCTTGAGTGATAGTACTCATATGAGAACATGTACAGCTACCTACTGTTGCTGTCTTCGACTGGGATGTTTTTGCTGTAATGGCTATGAATCTCAGCCTTGGGAGGCCTAGTGCAGCCTAGTGCAATGTCAAAGGGGCTGTCACCTGATTCTTGCTGCCACCTGCCTGTGCAGGCACCTGCTGAGTCCGCCTTTGGCACAGAGGTCCCCTGAGACATCCTTTGCCTCTGTCTGCCTTCCCTGCCTACTGGCTCTCCTGACCAGTCTGGGCATAGATGAGTGGAAGGCAGCGGGGGATCATCCTGGCCTGGCCTGTGCCACACTAGGGCTTGGAAGTTTCTGCAATGTCTGTGAGCCCCCCATCCCATCCTGGTCTCACTCTGCAGCCAGCTCCAGGAAATAGAACGCAGGCTATTCTCCCCAGATCGTCCTTTACCCATTGTCTTTCCTGCTTTCTTAACCCCAGGGAAACCTCATCTAGATTTGAGGATGAGGACAGGTGTAGGGAGCCAATCTCATCCTCTGACATTTCTCCCTAAGGGCACAGTCCTTTGAAACACGTGTAAGTCAGCGAAAGGCACCCGGGCTATTTGCTTTCCATCCTACCACATCCATCCCCTGAGGCAACAAGCATTAGATGGCCTGGCTGCTTTGGGGGAGGGAGGGGCTGGCAAAAGGACAATGTTAGAGCTGGAAGGAGGGAGGGAGAAGACATAGGTTAACTCTTCAAAACCTTTATCCTGACGCGCAGATGTCGACAGAAAACAGCAAGCCTCTCAGTGCCGGCCCACGTGCTGGAAGTGCATATGCATTATTAATTCACTGGGACATTTTTACCCTCTCCTGCCTGTTTCTCTGGGTTTCCCCACTCTTTCCACCTTCTGTATGGACACACCATTTTCCACAAGCCCAAAATGTGAGCAGCTGTCATTCCCTGCAAAGCCAAGCTCGGCAGTCTGCCGAAAGGGACAAGTCAGTCCTGCAGAGGAATGATATATGCCAAAAGATCCTGCATTAGGATCTTCATTAACTGGAGGGCCAATAAATTTATGAAAATCATGAATCAGTTAATCCATTCCTTACAAGGATGAATAGCTAATTAACATGAGGACGGGGCCTGACCCTTTTATTCATCACCACTCACTCCTGAGCTCTCATTTACAGACAGGCTCCAGGGCAAAAAACAGAACCCACATGGGCTAGCACGTGTTCAGGTCGGGTCCTGTGGGGCAAAGCTGAGGGGATGGACTAAACACTTTCTCTTAATGTAGGGACTTTCTCTGGGAGTGCATTTGTATTTCTAACTTTTTATTATGAAAATGGTCAAACATGTGTAGGAAGGTCTTATAAATTTATGTTGCTGGCTGCGCGTGGTGGCACACGCCTGTAATCCTAGCACCTTGGGAGGAGGAGGCGGGCAGATCATGAGGTCCTGGCCAACATGGCGAAACCCCATCTCTACTAAAAACACAAAAATTAGCTGGGCATTGTGGTGCATGCCTGTAATCCCAGTGACTTGGGAGGCTGAGGCAGGAGAATCATTTGAACCCAGGAGGCAGAGGTTGCAGTAAGCCAAGATCGTGCCACTATACTCCAGCCTGAGGACAGAGCTAAACTCCATCTCAAACGACAACAAGAACAAAAATCTATGTTGCCTCATCATCCATTTTAAATATAAGTTGGACTTTCTCATATCAGAAGCAGGTAACACAGTTTCCAGTTCTCTGCCTCCTCTCAGTTCCTCAATGTGGTGAATCCAGGTATCTGCCTTACACAACTGCCTCCTGGAGGCCCACTTCCTATGGAACACATAGACACAGCCCACTTGACTCACCCTACTGACCCTGCACCCCACGTGGACTGCACAGATGTGACTCAATGACCACTGCTGAGTCATAGCATGAGTCTGTGGGACTCCTGTCTAAATCCACCAATGAGAACTCCTCAAGGAAAACCCGCTTGGGTAATTCCCTAGATCCCAACAGAGGCTTTGGCCCACAGGTCTCTTCCCCAGTCCCCAACCCACTGGTGGAGCATGTATGTCCCAGACAGCTCCCGTCTTCCCATTTGCCCTGAGGTTGCTGTCTTCTTCTCTCCAGGATCTGTAAATAATATACTGCTTCAGTTATTTCTTTTTCTTTTGTCTCCTCTGGGTCTTACATGACTGAGACACCCAAACCTAACCTCTTTCCCAGTCAGGGCTCTCCTAGAGAGTGGCTGTCTCAGTAGGAATAAACTGGACACAGGTCAGTCAAGAGCACAACGGTAAGTGAGTTTCCTGTGAGAGGAACACCTGTTCAGTCACAGGTGGGGCCACGCGGCAGGAGGCCATCCAACAGGATAAAAAAGTACCCTGTGAAAGGCACACTGTAAACATCCACAACCAAATAGCTGCTCTCCAAAGAGAGACCTCAAGACCAAAGTAGAAAGAAAAAAATATACAACATTATGAAAGTCGATAATAGCGCAATGAACCTGATAGACCTGTCACCCACCTTCAATAATTATCAATACATAACCAATCTTAGTGAATCTATGCACCCCCTTTCTAGACCATGTTAAGGCAAATCAAAGGCATCAAATCATTTCTTCTGTAAGTATCCAGCTATGTCTCTAAAGGAATGAGGACTTTTTAAACACAGAGCCACAATACCATAGTAACATCTTTAAAAAATGATAATTCCTCAATATCATCAAATATCCTGTCAAAGTTTACCTTTCCCATGAATCTTATAATTTTTTAACAATGTGTTTATATTGCGATCCTATTGAGGTGCCACCTGGTGCAATTTGTTACTGTCCCCCTTAAGACTTTTAATTGACAGCTTGCCCCCATCAATGCTTCTGCCTTGCAATTTTTGTTCAATAAACCATGTCATCTGCCCTTAGCATTTGACACAGTCTGGATTTTGCTGATTGCATTCCTGCAGTGCTGGTTGTCTTGTGTGTGTGCATGTGTGTGCCTCATATGACTTGTCCTGTAAAATGAAATTAGATATAGAGGCTTAGTTCAGATCAGTTTTTTTTGTTTGTTTGTTTGTTTGTTTTTGTTTAGGGTTTTTGGTTGTGTTTTTTTGGCAAAAACTTCAAAAGTGGTCATATATACACCCACTGGAGTAACACAAACTCTGGTTGTCCCTTGTTTTGTGATTAGCCGCCATGGGTGATGATCACCTACAGCAGTGTCTCAATGGGTGATTTTACCCTCCCAGGGAATATGTGGCAATGTCTGGTGACACTGGATGCTACTGGAATCCAGTGGGTAGAGGCCGGAGATGCCGCTGAATCCCTACAAAGCCAGGACAACCCCCACCGCAAAAGGATGATCTCACCCAAAATGGTGACCAGTGCTAAGCTGAGAAGCCCAGGGCCGGATCCATTTACTCATCTGGGGTTACAAAACGTTATATTCTATTTCCGTCATTTACTTTCTATTTGTTAGCTGGCATACTTCTATAAAGAAAAACTTCCTAATCAATTACTTGGTTTTCCTGAGGTCGAATTCGTATGGTAAATGTAAATAAGTGCTCAATTCTTTCACTTATCAGTTATCAAAATAATCAGTTTTCTAGACTCTGCCAAAGGTAACCAATGAGCTTTTGTTCCCCCCCAAGAATCATTTATGAACTCATGGGTACACAGGAATTGAATGTGTTCTAATCATTTGCAGTAATTACCTTACTTATGTTTAAATTGTCCTGTATTTAGATAGTACGAGCTTATTCAAGTTGGTTCCTCAGTCTTTTTGGCACAGCTTAGTATGTTTTAAAAGCCTGAATGCATTTTGGGATGATAAGATTCTCTAGGCACATCTTATATATTTACTGTCCTAGACTGGGTCCACCACTTCTTCAAGGCCCTTTGGTTACTTTAAGTGGTATTTAGTGATCACCATTTGATACATTTTAAGACATAAATAGCCCTCAGAATATTAGATTTCAGTCTAAGGACAAAAGTTTCTGAGCTACATTTTACACACAGAAAAACTGAGACTCAAGAGAGTGGTTTTACCCCAACTCAAACTCAAAGCAAATGGAAAATTTTGAAAGCTGGCAATATACATGCACTCCTGTCTCCAGATCCTCTCTCTCAATCAGCGGGGCTGGGAATTGAGCAGACCGTCTCCACAGCCCAATAGTGAGGAGAAAATGATAAAACAGGTAGGGTCTTGGAAGCCAAGATGACATGGAAATGGTGTTCTGAGGCCCTCAGGCCTCTGGTCCCTCTGAGGCCAGGACTCTTTCAGGCTCCTTTTGCTTTGCTGAATCAGCAGCACAAATGGTGTGAGCTGACATTTCCTGAAGGAAACCAGTGCCTATGGACAGAGACTATGAAAAAAAGGGTGGAAACAAAAGTTCCATAAGAAGTGTTGGCCGGGCGCAGTGGCTCACGCCTGAAATCCCAAAATTGGGAGGCCAAGGCGGGCGGATCATAAGGTCAAAAGATTGAGACCATCCTGGCCACCATAATGAAACCTGTGTCTACTAAAAATACAAAAATTAGCTGGGTGTGGTGCTGCATGCCTTTAGGCCCCACTACTCAGAAGGCTGAGGCAGGAGAATTGCTTGAACCTGGGAGGCGGAGGTTGCAGTGAGCTGAGATCGCACCACTGCACTCCAGCCTGATGACAGAGCGAGACTCCATCTCAAAAAAAAGAAAAAGAGGTGTCAGCTTCACTGAAAATGTAGAGAGGTGAAGAAGGGATCCTCTTTGATGTTAAAGAATCAAAGATATCATTTTATATTAAAAACAGATGGATCATGGAATAGCCGGCAAGATTTACCATTTGAACGTTAAAAGATGTGACTTTGAAGAAGTTTTGGGTCCCTCTGAACTTGCTGCTGGACTCCTGGGATGCAGAGTCAGGGTCGTCGGCAATCAGCATATTTTGGGGGAGAAGGTTAGAAACTATGAGGCAATTCTCAGCCCACTTTGCTCCAAAGAAGGGTCTCTTCCTTTATTATAAATTAAGAAAACTTATTTTATATTGAAGAGTCAAAAGATAGGTTATTTGTTTAAAGTCAAGAATCCTTTTATGTGGGGAACTGTTAGACCTAATTTCTCCTCTCTTAAAACTTTAATATACTGGAGCTACCTGTCCTGGGTTTAAGCAGGAATGTATCAGTTTGAGAACAGCATTAAACCATTCTTGGAACAAGGTGGGTTATACATGATATTGTAACATATGGGTGGAAACACCTGCTGTCTGCAAACACATCCTTCCCCCCTGCCCCCCCCCCACCCAAAAAGGCCTGGGTTTTTTTTTTGTATTTTTTTTAGCCCTGCAGCCACCTCTGAGTGAGCTCAGTAAAAACCTCCACTGCCCAAATGATGAAATCAGATTAGCATGCTCCAGCTCTGATGTTCTGTGCTGAGGGAATTGGAAGAAGCTGATAATGTGGAGTTGGGCTATTTTGCATTTCTCAGTGACATCCTCTAATGAGCTGGCAATGCTGAACACCAGGCTGCTGTCTTGGAGAGATGAAAACAATACAGTGGTCATTTCACATCCTATCATTCTCATGACAACCCATGAGCTGCCTACTCCGTGCCTTTGATTAAAATACACAGTATCAGCATGAGAACTGGAGAGCATGAGCCCCGAGAGAAAAAAGGACCAAAGAGGGCTCCGAGGAGGAAAGGAGGCAGCACCCTAAGGAAATGCACATTTTTAAAAACCACAGCAGTCAAGGGTGACTAGTCTTGGTGTTCCTTGAAATGTGCATTCTGGAGAACTGTCAGCTATGATGACTGATTAACTCTCTCCAGTGGAAACAACGAATGGTCTTGCCAAGGAGATCCAATTCTATTTTGTGGTTCGATCCCTACAGCAGTGCAAATTACAGGCTGAAGTTCCCAAGAGAGAAATCCATCTGCTGTGTACTGGGAGAGCTGGACTAGTTGTTACAATATTGAAACACTGCCTACTGGTTGACAAAAATACACTCCCCAGGTCCTTCTCCCATCTACTTTTCTTCCTAAGCTGTTCTTACCCTTCTCTAAAGCCCCCAGATGATCCCAACTCAGCAACTCTACTAACTGGGCAAGGGCTGGCACAAGAGGAGCCTGTGAGTGCCCTGACTTAGCACGATAGGTGGCTTCCATTCTCATCGGTCAATGCTACCCCGAGGCTTGTCGTGGAGCAGTCTTCATATTTGATTAGCAAGCCCTGTTAGACTTCCTAGTGCTACTGAGCCTTCTCAGAACCCTGCCAACAACCCATAGGGACAGGCGAGGGCCCTGCACGGTCATGTTCAACACCCACGTCTTCCTATCACCAATCCTCGCACCTGCCTCCTACAGAAGGAGTGCCCACTCGCCCCAGTGAAAGAACAGAGGAAGTGAAGGGCGGCGAGCATTCTGGTTCCCAGAGGCCTGGATAACCTTCACATGTTTGGCAGGCATATCATTAGGATTTTTTTTTAACCTCCCTTTCCTTGTCCCCAGCCCTCTTTAAGCTTCCTAAATTAATAATGATGAAGCTCTTTAAGCTGTATCTCCAGTCTTTGTTTTTGATGATTTCCACTCTCTGGGGCCTCTTTCTGCCCTCTAGAAGCCGTTTACCATTCTCTCCCTCATTTTTGTCCATTCTTCTCAGATATCCACAGTGATAATCACTGATGAGTTCATTTTAAAAAGGCAACACAAATTAAAAAAAAAAAGAAAGAAAGGCTCATTTAGGCATTGCTGAATCAAGCACTGGGTCAAGAAACAATGTGAAATTTCATGGGCTCCTTTTCCCAGTGAAAGGGCAGATGAAGAGGAAAAGAATGACATGTCTCAGATATAGGTGACAGAGGGATGGAGGCAGCAAACCACATTGCCATGTATGCACCTGTGCAACAATCCTGCATGTTCTGCACATGTATGTACCCCAGAACCTGAAGTGCAATTTTATATATATGTATATATATTTTAAAAAGAATGACATGTCTCTACAGGATTGTGTGTAATAACATCCAGCATGAATCAAAGAAACACGGGGGTTATTGTGCAATGCCTTCCAAGACCAACACTTGAAACTGGCCTTGACCTTGCCTGTGTAACCTTGCCTGCAGGGAATGTGCCCCTAAAGCAATCAGTTCATCCCAAGTAGATCATACTCTGCTTTGAAACATGCATCCATCCTTTCTCCTTTATTAAAAATATGCAACTACCAGGTCTAACGTGGTCACTCTTCATTCTCCTCCTCTGACCTACTTCATTTGTATTTCTGCATCATTAGACTTTTCTTATCTCACTGAAGAAACTACAGGGAAGGAGTGTTCCAAAGGACCCTGGGCAACCCACCTGGCAAGGGAGAGCCTCGTTGTGCAACTTTGGCCTTGGGCAGGAGCCAGGGATTCCAGCTGTCAACAACCTTCCAACCCAGAAGGGGAGTGCTGTCAGCCGAAGTGGAAAACCAGAAAGTCTTAGAGGAGGGCGGGTGTATTTAAGAATCACTCACCACTCTGCAACAGGATTTAGCTTTTCCAATTCAATCCAATTCAAGAGAGATGTGTCAGAACCTGTGCACAGTGAGGGAGTTTTAGAATCGCAGAAGACAAGCTCCCCCTCAGGGAACAGCTCATTGGCCAGAAGACAGCTAAAGCTAGCCAGTCTGTAAAACAGTCATGACTGTCATGCTATGTGTTCACCAAACCCAGTTCATTCTCTTGCAGGGCACCCAGCTAAACAGTCCCTAGAATCCCCTGCAGTGCCTGGTGTGAGCTCTGGCTAAGGGAATACGGATGAACAGGAGAGTTAAATGCCACTTCCAGGTCCAGCCTCCAAAACCTTTCCCATTCTCCACATGTTCTCTCTTCCTCATTAACCAGCAGGAGGCTCAGAGGCCCCACAGAAGATGAAGGATTCTGAGTCTCTGAAAAACTGCAAAGACAAGAGCCTCCCAGCACAACCCACACTCAGACACACACATATGCAAGATGCACTGCACTGTGATATGAATAAAAGATAATCACATTGTGTTAACCCACTAGGATTTGGGGACTGTTTTAGTGGCTAACGTTTCTTATCCTAGCTAACATACTCCTAGGTTTCATTAACAGATAGGATGCGATAATGCATGTAAAGTGCCTAGTTCTATGTCAGATACACAGCAGGTCCCCAGCATAACACTTTACCTGAAACATGGTAGATGCTCAGTAACTAAGGGTTATGAGAATTCAACCAGTTGCTTTTCTTAGAGACCTAGAGACAGCATCATAGCCAACCTGAGCCTTTTGTAGCTGAGGAGAAAGACAAAGTTCTCAGTATGAAAATCCAGTGAAAACAAAGGGATAGATCTACAGGGAAAGCAGTTAGAGAAAAGGCACCTGGGGAAAATTTTATATAGGAATAGTCATCTGCTACGAACTGAATGTGTCCCCCCAGAATTCACATGCTGAAATCTAAATCCCTGATGCCATGATTTGGGGAGGTGGAACCTTTGGGAGGTAGTGAGGTCATGGGGAAGAAGCGCCTGTGCATTGGATTAGTGTCACTTATAAGAAGAAATGGGAGAGCGTGATCTCACTCTGTGCTCTTCAACACGTGAGGACACAGCAAGAAGACACTCACCCTCTGCAAACCAGAAGTGAGCCATCCTCAGACACCAAACCCATCAGCACCTTGATCTTGGAATTCCCAGCCTCCAGTGGGCAATATGTGCTTTTTGTTTAAACCGGTCTGTGATAATTTGTTATAGCAGCCACATCTGGCTAAGACGTCACCGTATACATTTTTATCTCACTTCTTCTGGACCTTGGTAAATACTCCATCAAATCAGCCAGCTCCCTCGAGTCCCTTCCTCCTTGCCTTAGTCCCACTAAGGTCTTGAGTCTCTCTCTCTCTCTCTCTCTCTCTCTCTCTCCTCTCTCTCTCTCTCTCCTCTCTCTCTCTCTCTCCTCTCTCTCTCTCTCTCTCCTCTCTCTTGCATGGTCTAAGTGTTCCTCTGTTTTGGCTGTTTCCTCACCTAGAACAAGACTTCCTTCCCTTCCTTCCCAGCCTTCGCCTGGCCCTTCCCGGATGCAGCCACCCTGGCTCATTTATAAAGTAGCTACTGTGTGCAAGGCCTAGCACTAAATACATATAAACAAGGAGGGTGAGTGTGGTCAGCCTCGTGTGCAAAGCAACAAGTGGGTACATTGTAGGAAATGTAAATGCCACGATGACGCTAAATGTCAGTATGCTTTCATGATCACTGCATGAAGGCAAGCCTAAACGATGTCAGCAATGAAGACTATTTCCTGCTGGGATTACTCCCCCTCATAACCCACACAGCCCTTGGAATGCCATTGTCTGGAGACAACGTCTAATGCTACATGGTCCCTGCCCTCAAGCTGCCTGTAGCTTAGCAGCGGAGAATGACAGCTGCATGAATCAAGAGAGCGAGGAGCAACAAACGTCAGGGGAGGCTTTGCCAAAGAAATGGTCGTGGAGCTTACCTGTGCTCCAGCAGCAGGACCAAAGCTAGGATTCTGCTCAGTAAAGAAGAGGGAACCGCAGGCACCCTGGCCCAGAGGCCTGACACCTGATGCAGCCAGGAGAATACATAGTCCCTGGTATAATAGGGCCCGTGGCTAGAGGTAAAGATACACCTGGGCAGAAAGACTCCTGCAGATGATCAGAGCCGAGAGGCTGGTAGCAATCAATTCCAGAAGGGCCTTTGTCCTGTTAGTAAGGAACCAGCAAGGCATTTTTCTTTCTTTTTTTGAAACTTTGAGACAAAATTCAGTTCAATGGCCTTTTTTCTTCATCCCTCACCACAATCAATTTTAGAATCTTTTCATTATCCCAAAAAGAAACCCTGAACCCCATTGTTGTCACGTCCCAACTCTGCTCCCGGGCATAAAAATAGGAGCAGCGAAAGGTTTTTTTTAACAGAAGAATGAGAAAAGTCTGTTTTCATTTTTTAAAGAGCCCTCCTTGACCTACCACTGCCCACGGCCTGGCAGGGCACACACAAACACGATGCTGAGGTCTGATTGTGTCCTCCAGATTTCACATGTTGGAAACTTAACCCCCAATGTGGCAGTATTGAAAGGTGGGGCCTTTAAGGGGTGATTGGGCTATGAAGGGTTGTGCCCTCAGGAATGGATTAATCCATTTGTGGATTAATGAGTTCACGGATTAATAGGTTATCATGGGAAGGAAACTGGCAACTCTGTCACAGGAGGAAGAGGAACCTGAGCGAGCACATTAGCACACTCGGCCTCCGCCACATGATGCCCTGCAGAGCATCTCCTGCTTTTCCACACTCTACAGAGACCTCACCAGCAAGAAGGCCCTCGCCAGACACAGCTCCTCAACCTGGGACTTCTCAGCCTCCATCGCTATAAGAGATAAATTCCTTTTCTTTATAAATTACCCAGTTTCAGGCATTCTAAGTAACAGAAAATTCATTAATACTCATACTCACTACTTCTTTCACCATCTTCGTGACGTGTGAGGACCTACCTGCAGCTCCAGGACTCTTTCCTCACCAGCTGCAGCCTCTCAAGTGCTTGCACCTGCACACCCAGCCCACCTGCACCCAGCCCCTGGTTTCCTGCCTTGGCAAGAAACACCTAAGGAGGGTGTAGCTGGAAAGGTTTTTGCCTCAGGCAGGTTGACACATTTGGGTTCTGCTTCGGGGTGACTCAACTTGGCAGAGCCATGCTCTGAGATTCTCTAAGATTCTCTTGAGATTCTCTGAGATTCTCGCGGCTTGCTCATTACTTCTGAGAATTCACTTCCTCCCCCTCCAAATCGTCCTCCCTTACCCATCCTGCCAAACCATACTTCTCCCTCTTCTGAAAATGAACAAAACCTACGGTAGCAGTAATCACAGAATTCCCTGTAATTTCCTCAGGACCCCCACAGGGAAGGTATTAATTGTCCTCATCTTTGAAATGGAGACACCGAGGCTCAGAGAGTTCTCATGTTGTTCTTAAGGCTACACTGCAGGTAAGGGGCAGAGCCAAAGGTCCACAGGGGTCAGATGCTGTCATCAGTTAGGACTGCTTTCAGCTGCATATAACAAAACCAATACAACAGCTTAGTCAGATGGGGACAATGTTTATCTCACGTAACAATAACTCCTAGAGAGGTACCAATACAGCACATCTGTGATGTCAACCAAATCTCAAGTTCCTGTGTCTTTCAGTTTTTGCCAACCTTAGTATGAGACTTTCATCTTCATGATCAAAACTTTTACTTACGACTCTGTACATTTTCTGTCAGAAAAGCAATGGCTTTCTTAGAAGCCCCATTCAATAGCCTTCTTTTATAGCTCATGGTTTTTTAAGAAAAGTAACATTCCTGCTACAAACAAAATTAGAATTCATTACCCAGGGAGAGAGGGAGATAGGATACTGGGTAGGGAACCTACGGAGTTAGTGCATTTTCCTCCTGGCCACACCAGCTCACCTCGAAACAGAATCCAGCCCCTCTGCATCAGGCACTATTTCCTGGCCACCCACTCCTGCTTGTAAACCTACACTGGGCTAAACCACAAAGTGGAGCCTCTCTTGATCATCAGGGTTATTGGCTCACTGCACATTCCCATGGGAAAGGAGAGAAGTGGGTCATTTCCTTTGGTTCCACAGCTGAAGAAACGTCCTCACTTTGGGAAGAGTTAGAGAGACCTAGGAATGTGCCAGACCCTCAACTTTGCAGCAAAAGTCTTGGCTACTCTAGCCCTTCATGGAGAAGGATCTGATAACCTGATTTCCAGGCCTGCCACCAACCCCTCCTGCTGAAACTTTGGAATTTCAAGAGGACTGAAGTATGAATGATGCATTAATCACCATCTCGAGATGAATAGAAAAGATCTGAGGAGCATTAACCTGGAGTTCCGGGGAGGGGAACAAGGAAGAGTGGCTGAAGTGAGGAGAAGAGGACCTTCGTAGGTGGCAATGAAATGAAGCGAGGACTAGAAACATCCAAGCTCATGGGGGCGTCAACTTTACAGCAGACGTGTCTATCTTGTCTTCTAGTCCCTCCAGTTGAACAGGCCCTTGTGGCCGAGGAAGCTTGAACATGTGATATTTTTACAATTAAAACAAAGCTTTGGCAGGGTCAGTCACCCCCATTAAGCAAGCCAGACCAATGCTCCTGGGGCCAGGTCAACAGGAAGGTGATGAAGTGTTAAAACACTTCTCCCCACGTCCCACCCTTCCAAACAAGGCAGGATGTAACACTAACTCAGTGTGCTCCCTCTGGGTCAGGACTGCTCGTCCCTCTCACTGACCATTAAACCTATGAGAGGCCTTGCTAAACATTAAATCATCTTGGATTTTAAGCAAACACCCTTTAAAACTGAGTCCCTGGAGGAGAAAGTGTCGCTTTACACAGGAAGTCCTGTGTCATGGAAAGAGTGCAGGCTGCAGGGTCAGCCCTGGGATCTAGACTGGCCATGAGTCTCTCTGGCCATCCATGAGTCCTCATCTGTAAAATGAGAAGGGTTTGAATGAACAGAAATTAGGAACCAATTCTGGCTCGGATTTTGTGTTCCATTGCACTAAAATGCTCTGGTGTTTTGAATTTCCACAGAAACCGTAAATTAATCAGAGATACTCATGACAATAACGTTTGAATAGTTACCACTGCTAGTGCTTGCAAAGCACTTTAATCTGTTGACTTGACCCTTCATCCTCAGAACAATCCTACTGCAGGGTAATATTGACAGCTCCAGGCTACTGACGCGGTGGACAACCACTCCATCCCTCCTTGCACGTGTCAGAGGCATCTCCAGTGGAACAAGTCTGAAACCGAACTTCTGACTCCGCCTCCCTACCCCACCTCACCCCAAGCAAACCTACTCCTCTCCTCACCTTCCCTACTCAATGGCAACCCCATTCTTCATACTATCCAGGCAGAAAGCTTTCAACCTTCTCCTGCCTCTGATTCATCCCAAGTCATGTCAATTTGCCCTCAAAATATGTCCAGAAACTACTGTTTCGGTTTTTTTTTTTACCACCCCGCCCCGTGTGACCACTTGGGCCTAAGCCTCCATCGTGGTTGCCTGGACCATTGCAAGAGCCTTTGGACTGAGCTGTTTCTACCGTTCTGTTTTCCATCGCACACACGCACACGCACACGCGCACACACACACGCACGCACACATGCGCACACACGTGGATACACACATGCATGCACAGTATATTCTCTATACAGTAGCTGGAATGATCCTTTGTGATATGTCAGATTCTGCCATTCATCTGCTCAAAACTTTCAGTGGCTTCCCATCTCACTCAAGATAAAATTCAGGGTTCTCGCTCTCTGGCCTAAAAGGTCCTCCAAGGTCTCCCCACCCCTACCTGTTTGCTCTCCTCTCTCGCCAGCCCCAGGCTCACTGTCCCCTGCCACTCCAGCCCCTTCACCCTTCTCAAGCCCAGCTTGCTCAGTCTCAGTCCTGGCCTGGTCTGCCCTCCCCATCAGATATGCAAATGGCTTTCATTCAGGTCTCTGCCCCTCACCAAAGACTTTCCTTGACTACATAAAGTAGCACCTCTCCCATCTCTGTCTCCCTGGCTTGGTTGATTTTTCTTCTTTGTATGCATCTCTCCTGACATATTTTGTATCAGGTTTCATTTACTGTCCTTTTCCTCCCAGACTTTGCTGCTTGTGTTCATTGTTGAATCCCCAGTGCCTAGAACAGTACCTGGCATTTAAAAATCACTCAGTAAATACAGGTAGTCTCTACTATCTGAATCCAATCCTTCTCTGAAATTCTACCACAAAGTAAACTTTTGGACAGCAAGAGCTCATATTCTGTTACATCAAAGAAAAAAAAATGCATTCTCTATATCACCTATAGTCTTAATCACCTGTAATCTATGATTTCTGCATGATACAAGGCATTTAAAACATCAAATTACCTAATTATTTGACACTTAATGAGCTCATTAGTGGGTGTGTTTGTGTGTAATATGCTATAAGACTGAAAGAATTACCTTTTCCTTCTACACTGAAAAAAGTCATATATTGTTTAAAAAATTATTTGTTAAAGATACATAATGAATGCAAATATAATAACCAAAATGAATAAACACTTTGAAACAACTATTTACTGAATGCAGAGTTACTTGTGTGAAAACTGGAAATCACTGTCCCTGTTAGGATTGTGGGGAGAGATAAATCTAAGTGAGCTGGGGAAAAAGCGAATGAAATTATCAATACTCAGGGTTCATCCCTTTCCAAATTGAGGAATTTCCAACTCATGAGTAGGACCTCTTCTTGGCATTCAGGACTCTGCAAATGGATAGAGGTCTGTGAATCTTTGTCAAAATCTATAAATGAGGCAATGAGATTTTTTTTTTAATTACACTCAAAATAGACATCTGTTTTAACTATGTGACTATATAATTTATTATCAATACAGGAACAATTTTGAATGTGAGAGAAAGAAAAATATATAAAATTATATATTTTTAGATTATAAATTTGTTTTTGTGGGTTTTTAAAAAATTATTATTATGCTTTACGTTCTGGGGTACATGTGCAGAACGTGCAGGTTTGTTACATAGGTATACATGTGCCATGGTGGTTTGCTGCACCTATTGACCCGTCATCTGGGTTTTAAGCCCTGTATGCATTAGGTATTTGTCCTAATGCTCTCCCTTCCTTTGCCCCCCACCCGCTGACAGGCCCCAGTGTGTGATGTTCCCCTCCCTGTTCCCATGTGTCCTCATTGTTCAACTCCCACTTATGAGTGAGACTATGCAGTGTTTGATTTTTTGTTCCCGTGTTAGTTTGCTGAGAATGATAGTTTCCAGCTTCATTCATGTCCCTGCAAAGGACATGAACTTAAAATTATATTTTTAAAGCATGCATTTATAGATTGACAAATTGGTTTTATATAACAGTAGGTCTATAAAATTGTTGTGGACAAAAATTATCCTCAAAGGGAAAAACATTTCTAAAAATAAAAAATGGACATTAAAGTGTAGATTTTTTTTAATTATAGATTGATTTGCTTGAACATAGAAATAATATAAAGAGAATATTATTTTTGGTTCATAATTATTGTAATCAGTTTTGAAGTCATATCTATATTTGATATCATGCACTGGTATCTTTCTAAAGAAAGCACTTGTGATATATGTACTTAATATTTTCAGAAGATTAACTGCAGTCTTTTTCAAAGTTGAATTTTATAGTTTGTAAATGTGAAATTATTGATTATTGATACTGTCAACTGACTCTTCTCAGATGACCATAGTATTTTTAATTAAAAAAAATATTCTTTCTACAAGTGCTGCAGCACCTTGTAAACTAAGAATTAATTCTGGTCAATAGATGACATTCCCAATTCTGTTTTCTTTTTTTCTTACTGAAGTAGGTTAATATTTCAGTTCAAATCTTTTCACAGGTACCATCTTTTTATCACCATTCAGAGAAACTTTCACAAAGATTTTACAAGGCAACACTCATCAAACAAGTGCTCTCTATTTATGATTTTTAAAAATGTTTTGTCAATTTTAGAAGCTGAAAAATATAGACCTCTGAATTTTATCCCATTCCAGTATAGAATATAAATTTATCCAACTAAATAGAAAAGTTCCATCAAAGTACCCTTCCCATAAATCAAGATACTTCAAAGCATAATTGTTTAATCTTAAATTTAACTGATTTAATTTGTTCTTCCTTTGGTTTTATAGGTAGAAGGTTAATTTTCAATAATTACATTTTCATTTTCCTAAAAGCTTCAAGAGCTGAAGTATTTTGGCTCACCATTCCTTGAATACTTGACTAAAAATTACCAATCAGTTTTGAACAAAAAGCTAGCACAATTTAGAGCCCTCATTTATTTTTTTAAAAAAGTAAAAGGTCAATGTATATTATAGTATGCTTGAGTTGATTTATAAATAGTCATCCAAAGGTTCAAATATTTCTAAAATCTAAAAACATGCAGAGGAAAAAAAAAAAGCTCGCACAACCAGGCTGCAGCACCTTTTTCATTCAGCATCATCTCCATCACAAATATTTTATAGTTCAGTTTCTCTGTGTATAAATAAAAATACTTACAATGTTTGTCAACTATAGCTTCTATTTTGCTGGTAGACTATCACAGCTTGTTTGGATGCAGTTATGAACTCTGAACGCACTACATCTAATTCCAAATATATTTCCATTCCATAGATTTCTTAATATAGTAATAACACCATTTCTCCCATGATTCTGCACTCCACGAAAATCTATATTTATGGTACCTCCTCTAACTTAACTGTTGAATGTTTTAAGTGAAGTTATAAATTACAGTGTTAGAGGTTATATCTTTGACAGGATGAACTTTCAAAAGCTTTCCTTTGAGTCCATGAATTGGACTAAAAAAGAAAAAATCAAACCATTATTTAAATTAACTGGTTTTCTTTAGAAGAAATGCATCTAAATCTGCATCGTTTAATTATTTGTAAAATTCTTCTTTTACAGACGGAGCCATTCCAGTAGTAGCTATCACTTTTCCTTTCCAACGCACACAAGAAAAAGTGAAATTAAAATTAAGCAAAACTAATTTAGAAGAAAAAAAGCACGACTTAACTACGAAAGTCATACTTCCCAGAGTGATATATAAACATAATCGCACATGTTAAATTATCAGCTCGGTCATAATCTTCCTAAAATAGCTACCCATTTTTGAAATAGCTTTTTCATAACATTTTGTCTTCTGGGTGTACCTGTGGGAACTTACTGTCTCATAGTGATCTTGGATGTGTTACTTAACCTTAATGTGCCTCAGTTTCTTCATTTGGATAACAAATATAATATTATTCATCTTTAAAAAGGGAAAGTAGTGATACCTGCTATACCATGAAAAAAATCTCAAAAACCCGAGGTTTAGCTAAGTGAAAGTAGCCTGATGCAAAAGGTAACATATTGCATGTTTTCATTTCTATGACATGTTCAGAAGAGGGAAATCCATAGAAACAGGAAGTAGATTGTCATTGCCAGGGCTATGGGGGAGAAGAATGAGGAGTTAACTACTTATTGGATGCTATAGGTTGAATTGCATTCCCCCAAAAAACATACATTGAAATTCTAATTGTAAGTACCTCAGAATGTGGCATTATTTGGAAATAGGGTTTTATGGAGGTAATCAAGTTAAAATGAGGTCATTTGGGTGGTCCCTAATCTAATATGACTGGTGTCCTTGTAAAAAGAGGAAATTTGGGTAGAGACAGATGAACAGAGGCAGAGGGAAGACGAAGTGCAGACACGCAGACAGAACACCATTCCGAGATGGAGGCAGAGACTGGGCTGATGCCACAGGAAGCCAGGTATCACCACGATTGCTGGCCACACCAGAAGTCAGAAAGAGGTGAGGAAAGAGTCCACGCAGAGTCTCAGGGAGCACGGCCCTACAGACATCCTGATTTTAGACTTCCAGCCTATAGAACTATGAGACAGTAAGTTCCCACTGTTTTAAGCCACTAATACAATGGATACAGAGTTTCCTTTTCGGTGTGATGAAAACATTCTGGAACCTCATAGAAGTAGTGGTTGAACAATGCTATGAATGTATTGCATGTTGTTGAATTGTTCATTTAAAAATGGTTAATTTTAAGTGGATTTCAATGAAGTAAACTCACACATGTATCATATCATCTAGTGTGGTGTTGTAAGTATTCCATGAGTCAACTCAAAGGAATTTAGAACAGTCCCTGAGATACAGTAATCCCTCAGTAAGTATTAGTTAGCATTGCTATTTTCAAGAGTCTCTCTCCAAACTTTCCACCTCTGGCCATCAAATAAGCAGAGAGCAGCAACCAATTTCCTCACCTGGTTTCCTTTCATGCAGAGCATTTTACCTCTCTCCTGCCAGAACACACCATGTGTATTAGGGTTCTCTTAGAGGGACAGAACGAATAGCATACACACACACACACACACACACACACACACACACACACCCCACATGAAGAATATATAAAGGGGAGGTTATTATTCATTTACACAATCACAAGGTCCCACAATAGTCTGTAAGCTGAGGAGCAAGGAGAGCTAGTCTGAGTCCCAAAACTGAAAAACTTGGAGTCGGATGTTCGAGGGCAGGAAGCATCCAGCTCAGGAGAAAGATGTAGGCTGGGAGGTGAGGCCCATCTCATCTCGTCACGTTTTTCTGCCTGCTTTACATTCTCTGGCAGCTTAGATTGTGCCCACCTGATTAAAGGCGGGTCTACCTTCCCCAGTCCACTGACTCAAGTGTTAATCTCCTTTGGCAACACCCTCACAGGCATATCCAGGATCAATACTGCATCCTTTAATCCAGCCAAGTTGACACTCAGTATTAACCATCACACTGTGAGTACTAAGTCTGACATGTCTTCTCTTCACATCAACTGGCCCATCCAGTCATTTTCCCAAGAGTTTCCCAGACAAAAGATGAATTATACCCTGCTCACAGCCCAATCTTCTCCACCACGTATTTGGAAACTAGCTTCGGCCAAATTTATAAAAATAGCAATAATTTCATCCCATCCCACTAGAGTCTGTGTGTAAAAATGAACTCATTTCACTACTACTAAAGGACAAGCACTTTCTGTCATCCTTCTGCCACTAACTGGCCATTCTCTAGGCTGTGATGACAAAGCCAGCAAGGCCACTTGCTCACGTGGAAATCAGACACCTAACCCAGAGCACTGGGATCCAACCAAGTGGGTTTATTGTCCTTTATCTGGCATATTACATTACATGGGGGAAAAGCCCAAGCTGGTGGGATGTCGATCTGTTAAAATGGTTTAAGACCCAGAAGAACTAAGAATCAACACCTTGATACTAGGGAATTATATAACACAGACAAATCACTTACGAGCTTGAACGTCTTCTTGCTTTTCACCCCACTCTTGAGAATTACGGAATAGAAAGATAGAAAGCTTTGCTAAGTGTTGAGAAACCAGCTTTGGAGAGATCTGATCCTTTGTACACATGGGAAAGTGATCATAGGAGGAAAGGAAATGAAAAAAATGGGCAAGGAAACCAGAGCCAGGAAGAGAAAAACTCGAGGAGACATGTTAGACCATAGCTGCCGATTTGAATCAAGGCTGCCATAGATTTGGGGCAGCCGTTTTTGAAAACATATGCCTCAAATTGTATTTCACAAAATTGTTGTTCATGCCCTACAACTTGTCGTAACATGCTGTGTCTTCAGGAAGGCCCTTTTGTATTATTAATATTTGATTGTTTTTATTAGGCACCATAGAAGTAGGTATGTGGGAGTGAAATTGTATGGGCAAGCTCTTTACCAGGCATCCAGGTGGCAGCTCAAAGCAGTGGTTCGAATGATTCTATTATAAGCTAGATACATATTTATGCCTCATATGCTTTCTGCTTCATAAATATTTTCTCTGGTGTCTCCATGTTCTTCCCTATCCATTTAGGGATCAGTTAACCCTATCATCAAACACTATTGAGCGAGCCATGGAAACAGACAATGTTTCCCAAACAACAGCAAAAGGAAGATAAATACATCCAACATGCAATTCTTATCACAATATTAACAGATTCCAGGAGAAAGACTTTTCCCTCACTTTGATCTTCTGAGATTACCAGAAAAATAGATGCTATACTTAGAAAGAAAAAAGAGAATCCTTACTATAGGATGGGCCAAGTGAGAAATTTTATGAGTCAAACAAATAATGATGATGATAAAAAAAAAGATTAAAATAATTGCAGCCAGCCGTTATGGAGCACACAGGCCAGGCCTTGTGCTGAGTGGTCTATGTGATTTAGCTCACATAATCCTTCCAGCCACCCTATAGGGTAAATATCATTATCCCCATTTCACAGATGAACTAACTGAAACTCAGAAAACATTGCCAAGTTCATAAGCTATTAAGTGGAGCCAGCCCTCCAGGTTTATCTGATTCTAAAGTCCATGGTGTTAATTACAATGCTTCTTGCCAAAATGAAAGTTTTCACATGCCCAAGGAGAATGCTACCAATCCCCTACCAGTGTATTCTCACTCTTTTTGTCAAAGGATGCAATTTTTACTGCAAGTGATCTGTAGTTCATATTGCTGGCATCCCAGCATGGCCAGGTCTGCTGCTGTGGAACCAAGAGGTCATTTTCTTTGTCCTAACCAATGTTAGCAGAGGACACTTAGTCTTTGGGTTTAAAAAAAAAAAAAGCCAAGAGACATAAACAGGTGAATATAGTTATTGCAAAGACAAATAATAAAAATGGAGCCCCTGAATGTATTGGAAGGGAAAAATGAGTGCCCTGCAGTCAAGACATAATTGCTAGAGAGCTAAAAAGAAGAAAAAGAAGGGAAAGAAAAAGCCAAAAAACAAAACAAAACAAAAAAAACAACTCAAAGCACAAAATAAAGGCAGAGAAAAGAAAATGCCTTTCTTGGATAATTAAAACCGGGGTCTTAAGAGATATGAAGTTAGACACTTGGTGAATTATATGTTTCTAATTCCTCTCCCGAAGCGCAATAGGCTAGAGACAGCCTCCCAGGTATTAATGAAAAGGCCACAGCATGGTGCCCTAAATTCACTGCAGTGTGCCAAACCTAACAAAATCAGCTCAAAAAACCCAGGAAAATGGCAAAGTCAATTCCTTTGATCAGTTGATCTCTTCTTAATGGCAGCTGTTCTCAAACTGACACCCTTCCCCTGCCCCATGACCAATGCCGTCACACACGTGCACTGCGTGGCACACACAGAGAGACAATTCTAAGAATCCTTTCTGGAAAGGTTGCTTTGTCTTTGAAAAGTGCTTCATTATTCTTAGTCAAATGTTAAACTCCATCATCGTCCTGCTGCTGAACTGAGGTCTGATGACTTGCCACACCTAGCAAGGCTGGAGTAATTCCAACGCTTCCACCAAAATGGAGGGGCAGCCCTAGGCAAGAGAATCTTACTTCCGTTCTGGGGCAGCTTTTGTCTCATTCCACATTCTGAAGTCAGCAGCCCCCAGCCTTTTTGGCACCAGGGACCGGTTTCAGGGAAGATCGTTTTTCCATGGACTGGGTGGTGAGGGATGGTTTTGGGATGATTCAAGCACATTGCATTATTGTGTACTTTATTTCTATTATTACTACATTATAATACAATCTATAATGAAATAATTATGCAACTCATCATAATGCAGAATCAGTGGGAGCCCTGAGCTTGTTTTCCTGCAACCAGACGTTTCCATCTGGGATGATGGGAGGCAGTGACAGATCGTCAGGCATTAGATTCTCATAAGAAGCAAACTAGATCTCTCACATGCAATAAGGGTTCACATTTCTTTGAGAATCTAACAGTGCCACTAATCTGACAAGAGGCAGAGCTTGAGGGCTAATGTAAGGGAGGGGGACTGGCTGTAAATACAGATGAATCTTGGCTCACCAGCCCACCTACCACTCACCACCTGCAGTGTGGTGCAGTTCCGAGCAGGCCACGAACTGGTACGTCATAGTGGCCAGGGGGCTGGGGACCCCTGTTCTAAGTGGATAAAGAGCAAGGGTATTAAAGGCCAGTACTGCTTCACTTCCTGTTTCTTGATGCTGGGTCTTCCTTTCTCAGAATCTTCAAATCTCTGCATTTATCTCCTTCCAAAACTTCTCTCCAACGTCTAAGGCCTGCTCAGACTCTGCTGCTGGAGATGTGAATTAGTACCATCTTTGTAGAAAGCCATTTGGCAATGTGTATCAATAATATCCTCTTCTGTGAACCACACAAAAGTACAATACATTCAAAAGATTTATGCACAAAAATGCTAATTACAGAATCATTTAAAACTGGAAGGAAAAATACAGTGCCTGACTATGGGAGAATGTTTGGGTAAATAATAATCTACTTATTTATGTAAGGATATTTTTGTCATTAAAAGCCATTATGGTGGGCTGAAAGTAAATAATAGCTGTGAATTCATTTACAGTACGAACTCAACTATACAAAATACCACCCACAGAATAAGGGAAAATGCTACTTGTAGTTAGCTCTAGGTGGTGGAATTATGTTTATGTGCACAAGAATAAAGGAAATAATGTTTTTCTCTTAGCCATGTTTTCCTTTATTGTCCAGGTTTTCTACAATGAGTGGTGTCTTTTTTTTTTTTTTAGACAGATCTCACACTGTTGCCCAAGCTGGAGTGCAGTGCCACAATCTTGGCTCACTGCAATCTCCACCTCCTGGGTTCAAGCAATTCTCATGCCTCAGCCTCCCGAGTAGCTGGGATTACAGGCACCTGCCACCATGCCCATCTTATTTTTGTATTTTTAGTAGAGATGGGGTTTCACCATGTTGGCCAAGCTGGTTTCGAACTCCTAGCTTCAAGCCATCCACCCAGTGTGAGCCACCTTGCCTGGCCAGAGTGTTGGTATCTTAAAGGCAGCAAACTGCAGTATTTAAGAGCAATCTTGAATCAGAAGACCCCACCCCAGACGCACTCTGGACTCCCCCAGAGCTGCCACTTAAAAGCTACATGATTTCGGTCAGGTTACTTAATATCCCTAAAACCTCAGTTCCTCCAACAGCAAAATGATAATTTTATTGCCATAAGGATTTAATGATTGGATATAGGTAAGACACTTGAAATAGAAGCACAAGTAAATGCTCAGCAAATATCCATTCTTATTAAACATTTATGGAGTGCCCATAGTGTGCCAGGTTGAATGTCAAGCACTGTGGATACAAAGGTGACTGAAATTGGCTTCCTATTCTTGAGGAGGAAAAATAGACATCTAAAGAGATACTGTTAGTTGGGCGCCATGGCTCATGCCTGTAATCCCAGCATTTTGGGAGGCCAAGGCAGGTGGATCAAGAAGTCAGGAGTTCAAGACCAGCCTGATCAACATGGGGAAACCCCGTCTCTACTAAAAATACAAAATTGGCCTGGTGTGGTGGTGCATACCTGTAAATCCCAGCCACTAATCCAGACTGAGGCAGGAGAATCACTTGAACTCAGGAGGTGCAGTTTGCAGTGAGCCAAGATTGTGCCACTGCACTCCAGCCTGGGCAACAAAAGCAAAACTCCATCTCAAAAAAAAAAAAAAAGATGTACTGTCGTTCTTCAGTATCCGTGGGTGACTGGTTCCAAGACCTTCTTGTGGATAGCAAAGGCAGCATCTGCAGATACTCAAGTCCCTTAAATAAGATGGCACAGTATTTGCATATCATTTAGAAACAGTATCCCTTTATATTTTAAATTATCCCTAGATTACTTATACCTAATATAATGTAAGTCATTTTTTTCTACTGTATTATTTAAATTTGTATTTCTTATTGTTATATTGGGTTTACTGTTTGGTGTTTGTTCGTGAATATTTTCTATCCAAGATTGGTGAAACCCATGGAAGCAGAACTCATGGATACGGAGGTCAACGGTCTTCACAATTCCATGGGGTAAGTTCTGCAGGGAAGAGAGATACAAGATTCTGCGGGAACATTGAAGAGAGTCCCTAACTTTGGCAAATGGAGAATTTTCACTACCACTGGAATTAGAATCCCTCAAATAGTATTAGGTCCAAATGTCACTTCATCTTCATATATTTTAAGCGACTCAGTGAGAAGTGAATGTCTATCTGCAGGGTAACTGGCCCCGTAGGAAGGAGGTGGCAGCCACCTTAGCTCTTGTCTCTAGAGCATTTCATAATTTGCATATTGCTCTCATCTGCACCATCCCAATTTATTATCACAGGACACCTATAAGACTAGTGATTTTTCATTATGGCTTAGAGAGGTAAAGTGGGCTGAAGGTCACTTAACTAACTAAAGAACAAAGATAGGACACAAACCTGGGTGCCGTGGGAGAGAACTTGATGTCAGCAGAGATGCTACAATTTCTACTACTGTTTTAGAAATGAGGTCACAGGAGGAAGAGGAAGGGGGAACTAAAGAAGATCTAAAATGGGAATTTGAAGCCAGCCAAACCTATGTCTGTTTACACAATAACATCAGGATCTAAAAGATATGTTCTCTGTAAATATCTCTGTTTGACAAATGAATCTTCCACACTGTGATGGGGGCAAAAGGGCTTTGATGCCCCAGTGAATCGGCAGACAGTTGGAGAAGCCCAGACATGAGAAATAGTTTGGACATGCTACCCCTAAAAATTCACCCTTAATACAGGAATTGTGGAATGAGACACAGGCTACTTACTTTCTGATGGAAGGATCATTAATCTTATGCTTCTTCACGCCTCATAACTCAGGCTTGTATCTGCTGACTACCTCTGAGCCTATCATTCATCCATGAGAGTCTCTGATGTGCACACAGCTACTGAGAAGTAGCACTGTGGCCTAAAGAAAAGAACAACGAACTTGGAGACCAGTGACCTGAGATCAAACTTAGTTCAACTATTTATTAGTTGCGTGACTTAACAAATAGTTTTCCTTTCTCTGAGCTTTAGCTTTCTCTTTCATAACATTGAAATAATAATACCTACCTCTTAAGGTTGTTGGGAGATTGGATGAAATGCATTGTGTAATTTGAAGCACCCAGCATAATGATTCGGCTCATAAATAATATTGCTCACTCTTCTGAATAGAAGAATGGATTCTTGGCGATACTTAAAACTACATCATCAGCATCACAGATTAGTCATGTGTTAAGAGTCACATGCTCCCGAATTGGAGTTACCATAAAAGGAAGATTTTCCTTTTTATTCAATTCTCCTGGCCTTCACCCAACTAGATGGATTAATCCACTGTTTTGAACATCTAGGTCAATATCATCATTGTCATAGAAAATTGAAAGCTGCCATAGGATAAAAATCAATCTCCACTAAAAACCTACATTTCTGTACAGAATCTGTGATCCTATGAATTGCTCTTGATCAACACATTCTTCCATTGCCAAAATGGGCCTTCTTCATACAATAACAGCCAAGCAGACGTTTAACGATTTCACCAACCATAATTCTGTGCAGTGATTGTCATGAGTGATGAAATATGATTAGCAAATTACAGCTCTGGTGTTTTATTTTAAGAGAACATGAAAAAAAGGAATGGATTGAGCTGCTTTGCCTTTTTCAGTGGAATCATTTAAAAGGAGTGGGTAATGGAGAAGTCAAGACTGATGGCTAAAAGAAAAGGCACAAATAGTGTTGCCACTTCACAACCTACACACAAAATTCATCTTCTTCTCCCATCCTGAACTGTTGTGAAATGTTGCAAAATGTTGCTGTTACATGGTTAAACAGCTGCTATTTATTTCTGGTGTTTTTATTTTAGTTAAAGATAAACTGAACTGAAATTTTAAAAAATTATTCTGTATCTGTCCTTCTTTTTTTTTTTTTTGAGATGGAGTTTCACTCTTTTCACCCAGGCTGGAATGCAATGGCATGATCTTGGCTCACCGCAATCTCCACCTCCCAGGTTCAAGCGATTCTTCTGCCTCAGCCTCCCGAGTCACTGGGATGACAGGAGCCCGCCACCACACCCGGCTAATTTCTTTGTATTTTTAGTAAAGATGAGGTTTTGCCATGTTGGCCAGGCTGGGCTTGAACTCCAGACCTCAGATGATCCACCCGCATTGGCCTCCCAAAGTGCTGGGATTACAGGTGTAATCGACCATACCTGGCCAATTATTCTACAGCTAAATGTGTAAAAATGACATGTGATCCTCATCATGTAGTTTTGCATTGTGTTTTTTTTTTTTATATATATATAAATTAGGTAACCTTTAACAATATCTCTGGGACTCGAGCAATGAACTAAACTCCTCCTGTAGGTACGGGATGGTCCCACTCTTGTATCACATCTACTTGCAGTGAACTATATTGTTCAGGGACCTTGGAAAGCCTGTCAGAAATAAAGGTGTGTTTCTACTTTCAAATGTCTCATATCGATAACAATAGTGCTTTGGCATTGCTCATTTTTTTACATCTTCAGGCCCTAGGCTTATAATTCTTATACCTCTCCCACAGAGTTGGCAGTCAAGCAAAATTCCATTTAGCCTCTTTTATTTTCCCATTGATACCATTATAAAATTAGAGGCACATTCCTATGGAAGTAAATTTGGCCCTGAAATGTAATTTTAAAATACGTTTAAGAGTTCAGCATGCATCTTAAGCACATATTTCAAAAAGTAAAGATAATCTTTGCTAAATAATCTATTCAAAATAGCCATACAATAAGAGGGAGAGCTCTGGACTTGGGTTTAAATGTGGGCTCTACTGCTTACCAGACATGAGATTTTGAGCAAGTCATTTACTCTTGCAGAGGTAAATTGTTTTCTGAAAAATTGGACTAAGAATGCTTACTTTATAGAGTCATCATAAGGATTAAGGGGCCCAGTAATACAATATCTGGTCTATAATACGGATTTAGTAGATTACTTAAGTTTAATGAATGACTGAAAATAAACTACAAAACTAAAGTACCAAAACTGCCAGTTGGCAGTTTTTTACATGAAGTGCCAGCACTAATAAAAAATACAAACCGGTTTTTAGTTTCTAAATATTTTCAGTTGCAAGTCTCACATTGTCCATACTTCTAAATATCTTCATTGACATTCTCCAAATTATACATATCATCCAAAACTGTACAAAACTAAATATTTCAGAAAAATGTAATACAGATGATGAAAGTTTTCATATTATTGAATCCATAATTTTTGAGTCTGGATTCAAACTCAAGTCCAGTGAGGGTGATGCCCAACCTGCTTTGCCTGAAACTGCCCCAGTTTATGCCTCTCATCCTGGCATTAGTATTCATTGTGCCCCTTTCACTCTCAAACTGCCTCTGTGTGGATAATAGTATGTGGCCCCTCAACCCATACATCTGCCTCTAAAAGAGAATCCAGTGCCTACCATTGGTTGCAAAGTCCTCCATCTCTGTTTCTCTTTGTTGTCAGTTATTCTTAAAAAGTATTCTTTGTTTCTTTTTCACAATTTATTTTAATTTTCCTCTTATTTTACCAGTTGAATTTTTGTAGAACCATACCTCCAAAGTGTGTTATTTTTGTAAGACTGCATACTTTGGTCTTAAAAAAGACTGCATACTTTTGTCTTAAATATACATTTGAATTTTTTTTTTCTTTTTTTGAGACGGAGTTTCGCTCTTGTTACCCAGGCTGGAGTGCAATGGCGTGATCTCGGCTCACGGCAACCTCCGCCTCCTGGGTTCAAACAATTCTCCTGCCTCAGCCTCCCGAGTAGCTGGGATTACAGGCACGTGCCACCATGCCCAACTAATTTTTTGTATTTTCAGTAGAGACGGGGTTTCACCATGTCGACCAGGATGGTCTCGATCTGTTGACCTTGTGATCCACCTGCCTCGGCCTCCTAAAGTGCTGGTATTATAGGCGTGAGCCACCATGCCCAGCCCGAAAAATTTTATATACAAATATATATTTACATATATTTATACTATATATTATATTACATTATATAATTACATACTATATATTAAATACAGCATATTTAATATATAAAATACATATAAATATATATTATATATTGTATTTATAGTATAGTATTGAGATCATTTGGACAGGATCTGAATTTAAGTTTACCCTTTCTTAAGAAGTCATTTCTTTCTGACAGTGTAAAGAAATATTTTAAAGAAGATTTTAGAGTCAAATATTTAAGAGATCAAACTCAATATTGTATTACATATGATATATTATATATTATTTATATATTATATATTGTGTATATTATATAACATATATTTCCATAATTTTTAAGGCTGGATTCAAACTCAAGTCAAGTTAGGGTGGCTACCCTAATATAACATGCAGAATTTTATATTACCAAGAATGTGTGCTAGTGAATAAAAATGAAACAAGGGTAGTAATGCTACCTTTTAAAAACTTTCATGAACAAGGTAATTTTATTTGAGTTCTGTTCTGTAAATTTCATTTAAGAGAGCATAGATGCAGAAGTAAACATCATTCAAACAAGTGGACTTTAGTAAAATCTCACTAGTTTGAACTCCAACATTTTGGAATTTGAGATCATTTAGACAGATTCTGAATTTAAGTTTACTCTTTCTTAAGAAGTCATTTCTTTCCGACAGTGTGAAGAAATATTTTAAATAAGATTTTAGAGCCAAATATTTAAGAGATCAAACTCAATATTGTAAATGATTTACAAAAGAAAAATACATGATTTAGCCCAATTTAATTGATAGCATGAACTTGAAAGTTGTTTGTCTATTACACAATTCTAAAATTCAGACTGTTCCTTGAATTAGAAGGTCTACCGAGATGTTACGATAAACTCCATGGTTAGCTATTCCACACCCGTATCCACTTCCTTCTCTCTTTCAAAGCAAAGACATTCCTCCTGCTTGCTTTGCTTTGCAGTCATGACCCAGTCTTAGCCAAGTCCCTGGAGGGGAGAGAGGGAAAGGGAAGGGCACTGGGTCTTCTAAGATCTGCTTTCATGATAAAGGAAACAGACGAGGCTGGTGCTGCCTGTTCCCAGCACAGTCTGCCTTGAATGTCTGGAGCCACAACTGCCATATTGCAAACATGAGGGAAGGGCCAAGAGCACTGCAGAGCCTCCAACTCTAACAACATCGAGCAGATAAACCAATACCAGCCGCTGCCTCACCCCAGACTTCTCTCTACAGGAGAAAAATAAACCCTTATTTGTTTAACCTACTGTGGGCTGGATTTTCTGTTGCTTAGGGCCAAAGGCATTTGAACGAACACAACAGCTTACCGGGGCAAGATTTCGTTGTGATGTTGGCACCTACACAGGAGAGGCTAAGGCAAACCCATGCACAGACTGAAGGCATGAGGCACCTTCTAACTGTCAGAGCGCAGATGGAAGTAACAAGACTGACTGCAAAGTAGACTCCAGCACAGACAGACAAGCACAGTGCAAGGGCTTGAGCACTAGCGAAGGTCAAGAATTAAACAGAAAGAAACCTGGCTGAGATGAGCCTATTTTATTTTAAACTCATGTTTTGCATCCTGCTAAGAAGTGATGTGGGTTTCTTTCCAGCATTAAAATAAGAAATAGTTCCCCCGAATCGATTTTGCCTTTTAATTTTATTTCAATTTCAATTTGAAGTAAATGTTCCCAGAACCTCAAGTAAAGCTATATTCAAATATAATGTCAAACCTATTCCAGATATAATTTTAAAAATTATTAACTGCCATTCAATGGAGCAGCAGGCTCTAGAGTTGGAATGCCTTGTCCTCAAGCCTACCTCTGCCACGTACCAATGCTATGAACCTGAACTTGAACTTCTGTGCCTTAGTTTTCTCATCTGTGAAATGCGAGGAAATAGAGAACCTCCCTCATAAAGTAGTTGTGATAAATTAGATGTACACTATTTAAAAGAGTAAATGGACAGTGTTTAAAACAGTCCATGGGAGTACTAACCACTTAATAAATAGCAGGCATTATCATGGGTATAAAGTCTATTCTACTTTTTATATATAAACACATATAGACTATGCATATCTTTATGTGTCTATATGTATACAGTCATTTGCATTTTACTTTATATTCTCAAGTAAAACATGGAATAATTTTTACACTTCACCATCCAATCCTTTAGACGCCTCAACTGTATACCCAGACAACCCCCTACTGAATTCGTTGTCCTTAATCTCTTCTGCCTCTATTGTTTAAGTTCTGTGTCTATGCTCATTTGGTTAAGATTTGTGAAATGGAACTCCAAAAACCATTTACTCTGATTTTCATGAAACTTTGAAAAAATACAGGCCCTTGGTTAGAAGTCCTCTCAAGAAAGCCTTCTTCAGCATCGACTGCTACTATTTCTCCATACCACCAGTTAGCAAACGTATGGTTTTCATTTTGTTTGGTTGGTTTTTGCCTTTTCATTTACTCGACTTGCAAAATTGTAGCCTATGTCTCTTTCGTGGAGTCTTCATCTGTGTCCTGGGAACTCTTACCATTTCCATGTTTCTTTTTTGTTTTGTCTTCTTTTTGAGGCAGAGCCTCACTCTGTTGCCCAGGCTAGAGTGCAGTGGTGCAATCTCGGCTCACTGCAACCTCCCCAACCAGGTTGAAGCAATTCTTCTGCCTCAGCCTCCTGAGCAGCCAGGGTTATAGGCGCCTGCCACCACGCCCAGCTAATTTTTGCATTTTAGTAGAGATGGGGTTTCACCAGATTGGCCACGCTAGTCTCAAATTCCTGACTTCAGGTGATCCACCCATGTCAGCCTCCCAAAGTGCTGGGATTACAGGCATGAGCCACCGAGCCCGGCCATTTCCATGTTTAAATGCACAAACTGTTCTTTTGTACCTCTCAGCCACTTGCCTTTCCACATATTTTACATATTGTTGCTTCGCCTTTAGGTCACTTAAGAATTCCCAGTTTTTCCTTCCTTTGGTGAAAATCGCTTTTCCTTCCCCGTTCATAACAGCTTGTTCCAAACGGCCAGCATCCCTCCACCTCCTCTTCCTACCAATGTGCCATTAGGAGTTTCAGGCTTCCTGAAGCCTGCGGTGTCTGCCTGGCTCCTTCTTGCATCCCAGCATTTAGAATCCTCGGTGCTTCCACCGCACGATCGCTATCTTCCAAATTGCCTTCCTGTGCTGCAGCTGCCACACTCCTCAGCCGTGGTCAGTGTCGGGTCTAAAAGACCTGTCCACTTGCTGGTTTCCCTATCTCCCACATTAAAAAGTTGTCATCATCACATTTCACTTGTCAGCAACATGATGCATGAATCAGATATTTCCTTTTACTCTTTCATCTTTGCAGCACGTTAAGAATTAGTGTCTAATGACACAGAGGTGAAAAGTTAATGGAAATTTAATTGAAAAAACTACCATCCCAGCAGGAATTGAACCTGGTGGCCTTAGCACAGGAGGTAGATATTTCATCCATGAGGCTTCGGAGTTTGGTTTAACATATAGGATATAGGTATCACTTTGGTAAACAGATAATTCCCATATTTTCCCAGTATTACTTTGGTCAACAGAATGAAGAAAAGAGTGCATTCCAATTTAAATGTCAGAGCTATCTACTTTAAGGATTCTGAACAGGGGAATTTTAATGAAAATAGGATTTAATTTCCTGTAAATGTTTGAGTTCCTCAATCCTAATATATAGAAATAATGAATATTTATACATGTGAAACACATCTTCTTAGAGCAGCATTTAGCTAGACATACCCAAAGGAACTCCAGGAGAATTTTTTCAGGTATAATGAGTTACACCTCAGATTTTTCTAGAGAAAATTACATTACCTAAATAATTTCATTCCTTTCTTTCATATGTCTCTCCAGAAGCCTAAGTCATATGGAAAAATGTCCAAAAGTTATACAGTTATAATCATTCAATAGAATAGAAGCCTACAGGAATTTAGAACACTGGGCTGTCATTATATGTTTTTATTTTTAAAACAAATTAAGCTTAACTAATGTCTTATATCCAGATTAACCTGGAGTTTTCACTCAATCTGCAATATTTAAGATAGGTGAGGTTTCGTGAGCAAAGTGGGAGTCTGCCGGTGTTCCAGAGGATGGCAAGGTGGAAAGGGATTATTTACCTTAACCCTGTGTCTGTCTCAGTACTTTGCTAGTTACTTGTGCCTAGTTAAGTGGCCATATATATTGCAACATGTATTTTAACTAAATTAACTCTAAAATCACTGAAAAAAAAACAACTGCAAAAGATTCACAGAGGCCAGGCATGGTGGCTTATGCCTGTAATCTCAGCACTTTGGGAGGCCGAGGCAGGCAGATCACCTGAGGTCAGGAGTTCAAGACCAGCCTGACCAACATGGTGAAACACCATCTTTACTAAAATTATTAAAGAATTAGCTGGGTATGGTGGCAGGTGCCTATAATCCCAGTTACTTGGGATGCTGGGTCAGGAGAATCACTTGAACTCAGGAGGTGGAAGGTTTCAGTAGCTGAGATCACACCACTGGACTCCAGCCTGGGCAATAAGAGTGAAACTCTGTCTCAAAAAACAAAAAAATTTTCACAGAAAGAAACCACAGGTAGAAAATACTGCAAACAATCCCAAGCAAGCAATGAGAAAATGGCAAACCAACACTTCTCTCCTACTCAGACAAGCTCTTTATCGCTTATGTTAAGAGGAAAGAAAAAGATAAAAAACACTGAAGATTTTACTTTCCAAAGGTCAGCCAATAAGAAAAACCCTCTAATTAAATAAAATAACAACTTATTTAAAATTAGCCAGGCATGATGGCCTGTGCCTGTAATCCCAGCTACCCAAGAGGTGGAGGCACAAGAATCCTTTAAACCCATGAGGTGGAGGCTACAGTGAGCTGAGATGGCACCACTGCACTCCAGCCTGGGCAACAGAGCAAGACCCTGCCTCAGAATAAATAAATAAATAAATAAATAAATAAAAATAAAGGAATTTAAAATAAGGACTTATACTCACAATTGTTAATAATGAACCTTGCATTAAGTATCTATTGTGACCTGAGATATAAGCTAGTGATGGTATGAAATCATAAATTACCAAGACATCAAAAGAAAAAGCATATAGAATTTGAAAGCAATCATCTACAATGTTTCTATGCTTAAAGTCATGTGCTATCCAATCAAGGATTTACAAAACTTTACTAAGCTTAATAATAAGCATGATACAAATGGCTTTTTAAATTGTTAATAAATAAAAATTATGTCTCTAAACTGTTTTTATTTTATCTTCATTCATTATATTAAGACAATATGCTAAAAAATGTCCTAGGTCGTTGAATCAAAACAGTTTCTAGGTTTCTTCTCTATAGGAGATGCAGTAACTTTTTTCAGGAATCTGAGTCTTTTAATTTTTCCTAATGACTTTTCTAAGAACTCAGTACTGGCCGGGTGCTCATGCCTGTAATCCCAGCACTTCGGGAGACTGAGGCAGGTGGATCACTTGAGGTAAGGAGTCTGAGACCAGCGTGGCCAACATGGTGAAACCCCGTCCCTACTAAAAATACAAAAATTAGCTGGGTGTGATGGTGTGCACCTGTAATCCTAGCTACTGGGGAGGCTGAGGCATAAGAATCACTTGAACCTGTGAGGTGGAGGTTGCAGTGAGCTGAGATCGTGCCATTGCACTCCAGCCTGGGCAACAGAGCGACTCCATCTCAAAACAACAACAACAACAACAACAAAACTCAGTACTACATTTGCTATTCATGCCTTTAGATCTATATATAAATCCCTTCCCTTTCCTGATAGCCTATCCCATTTGGCTTAGCAGTTAACAGTCTATCTAGAATCAAGCAGACCTCCGTGGAATCTCTGCTCTACCATTTGCTAGCTGGATGACTCTGGGAAGTTATAATCTCTCTGAATGTCAGTAAATGTGCCAATTTAAAATAAAAATAATGATACCCAACTACACACCAAAACATAGCAGGTAAAGCACTTGGCACAGTGCTCAGGTATGGGATAGGAGCCCATTAAATGTCAGCTCTGATTGCTAATATTATTAATTATTATTGCCATCCACCTTCAGGCAGTCAGCTTTCCAGCTACATTGAAGTCCTCACTGTCTCCTTACCTGCGTTTGATCACTCATCCTGAATGTCTTTCTCTCAGCAGTACGTGCTCAAATACCATCTGTGCTTTCCTGTCCATTTTATTACTTATTTATTTATTGAGACAGGATCTTGCTCTGTCGCCCAGTGCAGTGGCATGATCTTGGCTCACTGCAGCCTGACTTCCTGGGCTCAAGCAATCCTCCCACCTCTTCCTCTCAAGTAACTGGGACTGCAGGCACACATCACCATATGCAGCTAATTTTATTTATTTATTGTAGAGACAGGGTCTCACTATTGTTGCCCATGCTGGTCTCAAACTCTTGGCTTCAAGTAATCCTCCTGCCTGAGCCTCCCAAAGTGCTGGGATTATACACGTGAGCCACTGCACACAGCTCTGTCCTTTTTTTTTTTTTTTTTTTGAGACAGAATCATGCTCTGCTAATTAGGCTGGAGTGCAGTGGCACGGTCTCGCCTCACTGCAACCTCTGCCTCCCAGGTTCAAGCGATTCTCCCACTTCAACCTCCCAAGTAGCTGGGACTACAGGCATACGCCACCACACCTGGCTAATTTTTGTATTTTTGTAGAGACAGGGTTTCACTGTGTTGCCCAGAGTGGTCTCAAACTCCTAAGCTCAGGCAATCCACCCGCCTCAGCCTCCCAAAGTGCTAGAATTACAGGCATGAGCACCATGCCCAGCCCTTGTCCAATTTAAACACTACCTGCCCTATTAAGTCTTCTTTAGTACGGCCAAGCCAGAAGCAACTTTCTCCTCCACCTGCAAATAACACTTTATTTGCATACCTTCTATGGAGCTTATTGTTTTCTCTTTCATATATAACATATACAACATACATAGGAATCATTGGCCTACAGGTTGTAATCCTTCCTGGAGAGTTTCCTGAGGATGTGGATCATTTTCTATTCATATGTGTCCTTTCCAAAGTGTTCAGCATTGAGCCTTGCCCTTTGTGACAATCAATAAATATGAGTTGAATTAATTAATTAATATTTCTGTCCACTCAGTGCAAAATGTTTGCTCAAAGGCAAAGGACAGGCGATGAGGAGGGTCATGGGGTAATCAATATCTCAATCTTCATGTCCCCAATCCCTGTCACATGTTACAGTGAATAAAGTGATACGATGTTTATCTAAACATGAGTGTGAAACTTCCTTTCCTTTTCCCTCCCAGCCATTAAATTGGCAACCCTGAAGAAGTCATTACCCATTCTAGGCAGCAGTGACCTCATGGATGAAAAAAGGAAGTTGGGTCAAATATCTAAGGACTCTTCTGGTTGTAGAATCCAGTATCTCATACTTCAGACAATGCCTTACTCCCTGATATGGTTTGGATGTTTGTCCCCCTCCAAATCTCAAGTTGAAACTCCAATGCGGGAGGTGGGGCCTGGTGGGAGGTGTTGAATCATGGAGCAGATTGCTTATGAATGGCTTAGTGCCATGCCCTTGGTGATGAGTGAGTTCTCGCTCTGAGTTCGCAGGAGAACTGGTTATTTAAAAGAATGTAGCACCTCCCCTCTCTATCTCTCTTGCTCCTATTCCCATCACATGACACATCTGCTCTCCTTTATCTTCCACCATGATTAAAAGCCTCCTGAGGCCTCACTAGAAGTTAAGCAGATCCCAGCACCATGCTTTCTGTACAGTCTGCAGAACCATGAGCCAATTAAACCTCTTTTATTTATAAGCTATCCAGTTTCAGGTATTCCTTTACAGTGATGCAAAATGGACTTGCTCACACCTGCAGAGACACAGGTTTGTAGGAGGGAGCTGAAGCATCAAAGTCACTGAGAGAACAACTAGGATGCAAACATCAAGGTTGAGTCCAGGAAACAATAGAAAGTTGTACATGAGGAGTAAAGCGTTGGTTAAATGTGAGGGCAGACCTAAGGGAAACCCATCAGGCCAAGAACAAGAACCACAATGGAGGATGGAACATAAATGGGCATTAGTCAGGGTCTGGCAAAAACAAACAGCAACAACAACAAAACGTAGTCCACATCAGCTAGCCCAACCAAGAAAATGGAATATAGGGCTCTTGTTGCAAAGGTGTCAAAAGAAGATAAGCGCGTGAGGTAATGCATATGTTCATTAGCTTCATTTAGCCTCCACAATGCATACAAATATTAAAACATGTTATATTCCATAAATACATATGATTTTTATTTGTCAATTTTAATTTTTTAAACATACACACATACACACACGCAAAATTCAAAAGAGATTGTAAGACAGTCCACAGATGGGCGATGTCAAAAAGTCACAACCCCTTCGAGGACAGAGGAAATAAAGGCAGGAGGTGATGTTAGCCGTGCCCATATCTGGGCTGGTACAGCAGGAAGGATTGTTCCATAACAGCTAGAACCACAGATGAGACTCAGCTACCCACAAGTACACTCTCCCAAGCAGGAAACCAGAGGAATAAATACCGTGGGTTCTCCCATTCTCCTACCTTCCGATGACTCTCATGGCCAAACACAGCTGTAAAACCCTTGGCAAGATTGTTTGGGAATGGATTCTACAGGGGTTACCTTCATGAAATAAAAAACAGCAGGGGAAATGAGAAAAAGCTCAAAGAGAAAATAAACAATTAACCTACCCAAATGGTGTTGGTGACAGCTTCAGAGATTATTTTTTTCCAGAATGGGATTTTTTTTTTGAGACAAAGTCTCACTCTGTCGCCCAAGCTGGAGTACAGTGGTGCAATCTGGGCTCACTGCAACCTCCACCTCCCAGGTTCAAGCAATTCTCCTGCCTTAGCCTCCCAAGTAGCTGGGATTACAGATATGTGCCACCACATGCAGCTAATTTTTTTATTTTCAGTGGAGACCGGGTGTCACCATGTTGGTCACAGGCTGGTCTCGAACTCCTGACCTCGTGATCTGCCTGCCTCATCCTCCCAAAGTGCTAGGATTACAGGCATGAGCCACCATGCCCAGCCCCAATTTTTTTATTGAAATAACCCCTTCTGGGTCTATTCATGTCAAAGATGGCCAAACTTGGAGGTGTTGGAACAATTAGAATAGTGTGACTGTCACTTTGAACAACAAAAAAATCATAGTGATACTCTTATTCAACCTGATATAGTAGAAACATTTTCCCAAGTGTAATCCAAATCCAAAAGGCTTCATTCAATCTGCACCAGCTTTCTAATCTCAATTGTGTAATATTCCAAATACACGAACAAACAACCAAACTGGGAAAACCTCATGTGAGCTCCCACAGTGTGAAAAGCTGCCATCGGTAATAAGCATGACTGCACTCACTCTCCCTCAACTCTCCATCCCCTGCTGCGTTCCACAGTACAGCTCTCTCTAACATGCCAGGTCAATGCTGAGAAGGAACTTAAACCACAAAGGACCAAAAAGCAAATATTTTTGCCCAGAGCTAATTTAGCAAATTACATGCAGGACCTAAACTCCAAGAACCTTTTAAATGGCACAAGCCTACACAAACACACAGTATCCAGTTTGCCAAGGTTTGAAAACTAAATTAAATCTCTGTCAAGTTCTACTGGGCAATTTATAGAACAGTTAAAAGACCAGGGATCTGGTCTTGGCAGGACCACTGGTGTACATGGTCCTCTAGGTAAGTAATTTCATTGGGCTTCTGTTTGCTTGTCTATGAAGCCAACATTCTGTGCTGAGTGCAGAGAAATGGGGAGAGCGTAGCAGCGTGCTCAGAGCTCCATGCAAGACAGGTGTGTATGCACCCCCAGAAATTCATCCAGAGTGTCTTCTTTTAAGAGCTCAGTTACCCTAACTGGTCTGCCCTGTATGACTGTGCACTCCATAAACTGCAAAAGGGCACAAGCTGGATCTGAAGCCAAGTCGGAGCTGAAGCCAAGTCCTCTTCTGCCCTTGAGGAGAGCCACATCCAACTGGAGGGAGCTGTCTCTTCTTCACCCATGGGTGCTATCTGCCCTCCTTGCCCAGAAGGTTCATCAGCTCTGAGGAAGAGACATTTTCTACTTCCATGATAGATACCAAATGATGACCTGAGCCTTAGCCAGGAATGAAGCAACTGTCTGAACTGATGCCATTTTTGCAAAAGTCCAGATGAGAGAAATGTTTGCAAGGAGCTGCTTTGGAGAGAATCAGAGCCGGGACGAACACGTGTGGTCAGAAGCAGGAAGCAGGCAGACATGTCGGACTGAGAGCTGCCTTTGCACCAGGGCTACGTTACCTCACATTCGATTGGTGTCTCCATTCCCTGCCTCTTTCCTTGTGGCTGCAACCCCAAGAAGCAGTGAAGAAGAAACCGAGGAAGCTGATTTGGAGAAAGTAAGTGCAGTAGGGAAGCAGGCCGCGGCAGTGTTGCATAAGGAAGCCTTGGATTCATTGACTGCATCTGGCTTTGTTTTGCTCACACACGCAGTTGGACACCAGATAGCAGTGGTGCTTATTTTTTGAGCATTTGAAGGAAAATTTTATTTTTTTAAGTCAACGGGTGCCATCAGTTCTGCATTGTTTTCATTTCTGATCTTCCTTATGCTTACATTTTAAGCCGTATTTCAACTAGGCATTTTTACCCCTGTCTATCAGTAGGGAGATGAGATACTGTCAATGATTGATCACACACTTTCACGGATCCTGTGGCTTCAAATGTCAAGCTGAAAAACCATGCTAGAAGACTAACCCCAGTGTCTGGGAAGAGCTGCAGGAAGCTGGCCACCAGGAGAAGGCCTGGTGGCCGAATCCAGATCCAAGTGCATATGGCTGGCAACACACAGCCTTCAGAGCACATAGTGCATGCTGGCCAGACAGAAACAGGCATCCCAACCAACATTCCCAGCTATCAACCGACTACTCTTTAAAAATTTCCATGGATGCTGAATGTTTGTGAGTTGGGGAGGGTGAGGAGGATGTGGAAAGAGACAAAGGGAGTATATTCCTCACTCCCTGACATAAACCATTACCAGAAACATCACATTTGGAATTATACCTCTGACCGTGACTCATTTTTGTTATCTTTACTATTTTCTGTATTTTTCCTAATTTCTGACAAGCAATGAGTGGGTTCTAATAAACAGGAAGAAGGGAGAAGTATCTCTTGTTATCTAAACTTAGCCGATTCCTACGTTCTGAAGGTGAGTGTTTGGGCAGTGGGTTTGGAGAGGAAGAAGTCTCTTTGGCTCCTGAGTTTCAGAAAACAAAAATTGATATTTCAGAGAACGCTGGGTTTATCTGAATCCACTTAGCTCCTGAGTTCTGAAGGGAAGACGTTGGATGGCAAGAGGTCAAATAGCAAGAGAGGCCTACATCGAACTTTTAATTAAAAAATGGCTTTCCTCCCCTCCTACATAGAAGCACCAAAATTATACCTCGGTAAACAGTTCTGCAACATCCATGTCTGGCAAAATTTATACCAAAGCACTTCTGCATGCCAAAACATCACATTCATTTTGGCTGCTTTTTAAAGTTACGAAGTCTCTCCAGAGTTCACCATAGAAGCAGAGAAATGGGGGACAACCCAGATAAGGTGAGTTTCTTTGTCAAATTCACACAATGGAAAGGCTTAAGTTAAGATTATTTTTTAAGTAAACCTGTGTTCTCTCACAGACTCTGCCAGTGAGGTAAGGCCAAAAGATTCGAGCAAATACGAAGCATGACTTCTCGGCCTCAGCCCACAGTCTTTACTTGCGTTTTAGACAAATTAAATAAGAGAAAACAAAATCCTAGCCAAACCTCTATGCCCTATGCCAAGGAACTGGAACTTGAACTTCACCCTACATATAATACTAAAGAGGAAATATCCTGGCTGTCAAATGAACAAAGTTTTGCTAATATACCTCAAGAAGATGTAACCAGAGAAACAAAATGTGGTCTATAAAAAGCGAAAGGTGAGATCAGTCCTCTTGGATAATTTTTTTCCTTTCTTTAATACCTTCCAAATATAATTGAACTTGTTTCCTACTTGGACTCATTTAATGGTCCCCAGTGTACTTCACAGATGTGAGTTGTGCTTGGGAACACGACTCAGAGACTGCGTGGCTTTGACACCGACATCAGGAGTGTGCAACTCCCCCTCAGTTTCCCACGGCATCACTGTCATCCACTCTCACGTCCCTTCACAGTGCTGCCCACTCCCGCCCAGCAAAGGGCTGCATTACTCAGCACACAGCGACCCCTGACTCAGTCGACGTGGGAGGAGATCGTCATCAAGGCTGATGTGAGTCTAAGAGAGAAAGATCCCAACTGTCCTAAGAAGACCATCAGGACTTGCCAAGCGGCCCTTACTCATGGGGTTCATTCCCTCTTCTCTTACTATGTTTCAAAGTGGTATAATTAGCAATTTGTTGAAACTGCTGGCTTACTTCTAGTTACTAGGGCTCAGCACGCCATACTCCCCGTCACTGGTCCAAGCAGACCTGTTTACGAAGTGAGCAGGGGATGAGAAAGAGAAAGGAGAGATGTGAGGGAAACAGACAGAGCTGAACAGCACTTCACGAGGAAACACAAGAACTCCTGGGAAGTTCTCATTTTAATACAACCGTAGTTCCCACGTGTTGGAACCTAATGTTTACCTTCACGATGGCTCCATAAGAAAGGCACCCTCATCAGATAAGAAAACCAAGTGTGAAAGATTAGGTATTTTGCCCAGGGTCTCACAGTCAGCAAATGAGGGACTGAGTTTCCAAGCTAAACCTAATCCCTGCTCTTTCGACTTCTCTAAAATCTATCAGAATATTAACCAAAGGGTGTTTAATAAAATGGGCTTGGATGCAGAACAAAGAAAAGCCAGAGGTATTTGGAGAATGGTTTGTTCCAAGATCTTCTAAGTTAGTTATCTGGTCATTGTCATGTTGACAACCTAGCTTCCTGTATATAAAGAAGTATCAAAGGAAATACTTAATATTCTGCTTTCTTCTCAAATACTCTCCTTCCAGCTTCCCTTATTTCTTTTCCTCCGCTCATTGCTGTATTGGCCAAGCAAGGTCTTCCCAGGACTTCAGCAGCATGAGACCGGCTTCACCTCCACACCTAACCCAGCAGCTCTCCTCCAATTCCCCAGAATCTTCCCCCAAGCCTGGCGGAGCTTGTATTCAGCTGTATAAATGCTGCCTTCATCAACAACCAAGACTTCATCTTCCCAGGCCCTCTTTGAGCCAGCCTCACGGTCCTGGCTGCTTGAATTACAAACACACCTAGAGAAGGTCTTGTGACCCCCAGACCTGGTCCACCAGTGGCTTCTGCCATCCAAATACAGCTTGGCCCTGACAGGTTCTTAGTAACCTGGTATTTGTCCCTCATCCACTCCCTGACTCCTTCCCCAGAACAGCTGTTAAAGACCTTCTCACCTTGTCTTCAGCCCCAGTCCTAGCTGTATACTCGTCTCCTTCTTCACCGAATAGCCAGAACCCTTCTAGAGCAAACTGTGCTCTGAGGCCCCCTTTATCTGCATGGATCCCTTTACCCTGGTTCTCCCCCTTGGTCTCCCCTGTCTTAAGACCTGTTCCCCCTCAGCACTCCTCTACAAATCCTGACCTGGGTGCTTTCTTCCACCACTGAGGTCCTGGAGCACTTATTTATAACCTTCATTTGGCTTTGAAGGTACCTTGCCAAATATTCCTTACCTTTTTTTCCTTTTCTTCTCTTCATATTTGAAATTGCACAAATCAATAGTTTGGCTCATCTCTTTCTATGCACATATCCTGTCTACCCAACCCAGTTGGGTGTCCTCCAATGCTTTGTCCTTCCCATCTGCTCATCTCCCTCCTAATGACTCCCTTGGAGAGAGCTCATCCACTTGCAGAGCACCATGGACGCTACACAGATTCTTGCCACCAAACCTTGTTCAAGCCCCCCTGGCCTTCCCGGCCTTTCTCCTTCTCCCAGTTAATCTGAATCTGCACTCTGTCCTCAAGGCCACTTCCCATTCCAATCAAGGCTTCTCCAGCAACACAGACCCACAAGTACCTGTTTCTCCTCAGAGTTTCTCTAGACATTTTAATGCTTATATATAGTCTTGTTTTATTGGCCCTCCTACTGGGCCGGAAATACAGTGAGAGTTTCTTGAGGACAGCAACCAAGGCTTCAACGTTGTGCTTCCCTAACATGGCGCTAGGTATTCTGAGGGTGCTTATTCAGTGCTTGCTATCTTTAATACTGCAAAAAAGTAGAGCATAATTCAGACTTCTAGTTTCAAATATGGCACAGTAAACTAAGGCCCTAGTAGCTCTAAACTGAGCAAAGTCTGCAGCCAAAACTGAGCCAAATCTAAGCTCTTGGAGTGAAGGGTTTTGTGTATTTAAGGACCTCCTTTCACGGGACACCAGGTTCAATGACAGTGCAGACAGCACCCAATGTCACAGGGCTGTCTTGTGATCTGAGAGCAGAAATGCAACACCTTGAAAGAGTCTGTCTGGGTCAAGAATTCAGCCTCATTTTCCTAAGTGGAAAGTCACATGTGGCCAAGCAAAGCTGACTTGATGAAAGCCAGCGTGTTCAGCTTCCTTTCAAATCAGCAGTCATAATTGCCACTCACATTTTAACATGGCACCGATCACACCTGCGTTCTGGGGCCAAGAACACTGGCCAGCTCACCACCTTCTGAAACTCGGGTGGCTGAGATCCAAGGCCAACAAGACCGAACAGATGAGTCACAGCAGTGGGAACCCAGCAGCTGCCATTGTAATCCAGGGAGCTTACCCTCAACCCAGCAGGCCAGGGTGGAGCCTGTCATGCCCTGAAATTACGGGCAATTCAACAACCTCCAACCCTCAGAAGTCAGGTCTCCAGTAACTGCTACTGTTAAGAAATTCCTCTCCTGCCTCTCCTGGTTTGCAGATGTGGCTAGCCCTCTTGGATTAGCTAGCTAGGCCCCATCTTGGAAGCGAGGTGTGGCACTTCAGCCAGCAGACCGTCCTCACAAAGGTGACAGCAAAAAGCCGACAACCAGTGGTTCCAGGCTCTTCCAGCATGATCGAAGCTCATGGCGCTCGGCACCACATAGAATGTTCTGTAAAGTTCTCAGGATGGTATTAAATAAGGCGGCAATTCAATGTCAGTTCAAAAGCCTTTTGGGGTAGAAATAGAGGGTAGAGTTGAGATGCCATGAACTCAGTAGCTTCCAAATTTTATTACAGGTTTTTTCAGATCTAACAATAGCAATTGGGAAAAAGGACAGAAAAGACATTACTCAGTCTTCAAAAGTACACCCCAAACCCATGCCAACTGTGGGCTGACAGTGCCATCTGCTCTCCCTGACATGTGGTGTGGAAAGCATGATTGCCATTTTCCTCTAAGGCCCGCGTCCTCTTTCAGATTTCCCCCTCCAGCACTACGCCGGGGCCCAGGACAGTCTTAATCCTGACAGTCCAGAACCGCAATTTTACTGTTCACTCAACAAATACTTCTCAAGCATTTATATGTGCCAGATACTGTTGTAAAGTCTGGGACGTAGCAATCACTAAAGTAGGAAGATTTCTGCTCTGCTGAAGTGTTTGTATTCTAGTTAGGGAAGACAGGCATTAACAAATAATCAAGTATGAATAAATAAGACTATCAGATGGTGATACGTGCTATGGAAAAAAACAAGGCAGATTAAGAAGAATGGAAATCATCCAGGCAGGGGTGGGAGGATGTGGATTATGTGGCGTGATCAGGGAAGGTCTCACTGAAGAGGTAACATCTCAGGAAGACCCAAGCAGGTAAAAGAGAGGCCATGTAGAATTGTAGGGGAAGGTTTTTCAGGCAAAGGGATCAGAAAGACCCAGACTGTGAGGCAGGAGAGGGACTGGTGTGTTTACAGAACAGCAAGGGGCCAGAGGAGTGAGGAATGAGGGGGAGAGCGGAAGGACCTAAGACAGGAGAGGTGGTAGGAAGCCTCACTTGCAACCTTGCAAACTATTGTAAGTACTTCACCTACAACTCAACACATCGGTCAGGGTCTAGCCAGGAGACAGAAGGCATACCAGTTATTTCAACAGAGCTAATCTAACATAAAGAATAATTTTCTAGGAATAAAGTCTTAACCAGGCAACTGAAAGGGTAAAAAGACAACTCTAAGGTGTCTTTGGTATAACAACTTCAGGAAGCTGCCTCTTCCCCTGGGGCTGGTGGAAGAAAAGGGGGCTGTCAGGTTCTGAAAATTTAGAAGCTTAGAAAAGGTTCCCATAAGGCTGGAACCCAAATCTCAAAGAGGGGGCAATGGCAGCCAGTGCTGTGTCCCTAAAATTGAGGCTGGTTCTTGGGTGTAGGAAAAGTTGCAAAGTAGATTGAACAGCTGCTACAGGAACAAACTGCTGCTGCCAGGGCGAAGTAGCAGCACTGGGGTGCCATGCACACGCAGACAGGAAACCCACGGGAAAGAGCAAGACCCTTGCCTCTCTAGCACCCCCTACTGGCTGAGCCCAACAGGGAGCCCACCAGGAAAGGAGAAATGTGTTCAGGGGCCCAGCATAGAATCAGGTATTGAAGGAAGGCTTTGGAGCTGAAGAGATGATAACTTACTAACTGGAACTCTCTGAATGAGATAAGATTTTGAGCAAGGAAGTGACAAAAGCTGACTCACTGTGACATCTGTGTTGAAAACAGACAGTAGGGGAGCAGTAACCATGGAGGAGGGAAGGAGTGAGTGGATTCTGAATACAGGCATCCCACTGGATTTGCTGACGGCTTGCATGTGGGCTGTGAAAGAGAGGTATCAAGGGTGACTCCTTCATCTAGGCCTGAGTAACTGAATGGAGACAGTTACTGAGGGAACAGGAGAGCAAGCGGGGAGGTGCAAGCTTATCAGGTCAGCTTAGGTGTGAGGTGCTTGTTAGAAATTCAACTGACCGGCCGTGCACAGTGACTCATGCCTGTAATCCCAGCATTTTGGGAGGCTGAGTCAGGTGAATCACCTGGCCAACATGGTGAAACCCTTTCTCTACTAAAAAATACAAAATTAGTAAGGCCTAGTGGTGCCCAACTATAGTCCCAGCTACTCAGGACGCTGAGGCAGAAGTTGCTTGAGCCCAGGAGGCAGAGGTTGCAGTGAGCAAAGATCATCGTGCCACTGCACTCCAGCCTGGGTGACAGAGTAAGACTCTATCTCAAAGAAAAAAAAAAAGAAAAGAAAGAAATTTGGCCAGGCGCGGTGGCTCACGCCTGTAATCCCAGCACTTTGTGAGTCCAAGGCGGGTAGATCACAAGGTCAAGAGATCGAGACCATCCTGGTCAACATGGTGAAACCGTGTCTCTTCTAAAAATACAAAAAATTAGCTGGGCATAGTGGCGTGTGCCTGTAATGCCAGCTACTCAGTAGGCTGAGGCAGGAGAATTGCCTGAACCCAGGAGGCGGAGGTTGCGGTGAGCCGAGATCACGCACTCCTGCCTGGGTAACAAGAGCGAAACTCCATCTCAAAAAAAAAAAAGTAATTCAACTGACAATGATGGCAGGCAGTTGCCTCCCCAAGCCTAGGGAGGGTTTAAGTTAGAGACATAGATTTGAGACTCACCCATCATAGAGACGAATTTTAAAGCCACATGATTAAATGAGATCACGTGTGTCATCTCAATGTCACTTAGAATATACATTGCTAAGAATCAACTCTGGAATCAGAATGATGTTGATTTGAATCCAAACTCTATCATCACTGGATTTTCCCAGACATTCTAAGCCCTGATTCCCTCATGTGTAACCTGGGATGATACTAATCATGTTGACCAAATTGTTCCAATGTAAAAGATCAGATGCCGTAACGTAAGAAAAGCTTTTACACCGGTGCCTGATACCAATTCTTACAAATAAGAGTTATTATCATTATCATAGTTTTATGTTACTATTAGTCAAAGATCGCCAGAGCCTAGAAAATGAAGCTCCTACGACCCAAAAGCAAAGACCTTAATTATACTAAAATGACAACTTATTAATTGTAGGAGAAGATACAGTGGCATCTTATATGAAATGGGTATATAAACCATGATTTTGAATTACTTTGAATTGCTTTCCTTTTACCAATACATCTATTTGGAGTACTCTAATTTTTGATTTAGGGGTTTGCGTATTGTGGTGGTGTTTTTTGTTTTGTTTTGTTTTTGTAGAGACAGGGTCTTGCTATATTGAACAGGCTGGTCTTGAACTCCTGGACTCAGTGTCCCAAGCTGGGATTACAGGTGTGAGCCACCATGCCCTACCTCAACTGGTTTTTAATCAGGCCAATTCTCCCAACCTGTAACAGCTCTCAAGCTGCAGAATGGGCTAGCAGTCATGTTCGTTCTTCTCCATGAGAAGAGGGGGGATCCATCTGAACTTAACATATGTAGGGAGGCAGCTTTAGGGCTAAACTTAATTTAACCCCTCCCTCCCTCCTTCCCACCTTCCTTCCTTCCTTCCTTCCTTCCTTCCTTCCTTCCTTCCTTCCTTCCTTCCTTCCCTCCCTCCCCTCCCTCCTTCCCTCCTTCCCTCCTTCCCTCCTTCCTTCCTTCCTTCCTTCCTTCCTTCCTTCCTTCCTTCCTTCCTTCCTTCCTTCCTTCCCTCCCTCCCTCCCTCCTGGCACCTGAGGAGTTGAGAGGTAAGTTTGATGTACATGAGGACTGTTCCTCTGGCTTGTGAATAGCCAGCCAGGGAGTAAAAAACGATGCCAGACAACCATCACAGATGAAAGAAGGGAGGGAAAGACAGATCCACGAAAGGATTTTAAAAGAACATTATTAGCAAATCCTTTAAAATACCAAACCTGAGTGTGCGAGGCAAGACCAAGATAGAAAGGAATCCTTGCCTGGGGACGAACTACAGAGACATCAGTGTGTGCCTGCTGCTTGTGAGCCTCAGATGAGTCAGCAATGAGCACAGCCCCAGGCTGACTCCGAGACCCTGTGTGCGCGTCACCACTCACTCCCAGTCGGGCTGGGAACAGAGCCCCATCCTCCATTAATTGTGCACCTCTCATTAAGCATTTTTGCATCAGGCAGGCATTCCTTTCCAAGAGCTCAGTTGCAGGGTTACATAAGGTTCTGCTGTATTCCTGGCCGGAGAACTGAGACCAGCTGCCTGCCCAGGGCGCTCCCTTCCTAGCGGGTAGGTCGCTTCGGGAAATGGCAGATTACAGAGCCTAGAAAACGCAGCAGGGGAGTGGAAAAGGCTGGACGTCCTCCCAGGCTGCTCTCAAGTATAGAGAGCAGAAAACTCTCTGCTCCCTGAACCCCGAGTGTGAAATAGAAGCTCCCTGTCCCCAAGTTGGTGTGAAGGACCTTTCAGCCAAGTCTCTCCACGACCTCCTTGTATGATACCAAAGCTCTTCTCATTGTTCTGCTTACAGAGCCTTCTCCCACACAAGTTCTCAACCCTTCACCACGTGAAAAACTCCACTGTCCAAAGATTCTGTTCCAAACAGCTGTTCCCGGATGTGAGGAGGGATCCATCTAGAACAGTGATTCTCAACCCTGGCTGCACTTTGCAGCCTCCAGAGGAGACCTGAAAAGTGCTGATATCCAGTCTCCACCCCAGGCTCTCTGGGAATGGGGATCAGGCACCAGTGTTGTTTTACTGCTTTTAAGTTCTTCAAGTGTTTTGACTGTGCAGCTGCATTTTGAAACTCACTGTTTTAGACTATAAATTCTCTCCAGTTTACTAAAGCCATTGCCGGCCCTCAGTGTTGTTTTTCCAAGAATGTATGATATGATTATCATCGTGATACTTGCTCTAAGTTCCTTCCTCTCTCCCTCTGTTAAAAGATAAACCTTAGACAAATTAAACTTAACACAGTTTAATTGAGCAAATAACGATTCGCGGATCAGGCAGCCCTTGAACCAGAATAGGCTCAGAGGGGCTCCTGCATAGCCACATGGTGGAAGACTTACAGACAGTAAAAGGGGAGTGATGGACAGAAAACAGAAGCCAGGTACAGAAACAGCTGGGTTGGTCACAGTCCGGTGTTTGCCTTACTTAACGGGGTTTGAACAGTTGGCTTCCTCTAATTGGCCAAAATTTGGTGATTGGCACAAGAATAGATTACAGTTTGTTGACATATCCAGGTGGGTTACCATTCACTGTGTACAGAGAACCCTTTAGGCTGAACTTAAAATATGTACGGAGGCAGCTTTAGGGCTAAACTTAATTTAACACCTTCCTCTCTCCCTTCCTCTCTTTATTTCTCCCTTCCTCCCTCCCTTCCTTCCTCCCTCCCTTCTTTCCTCCCTCCCTTCCTTCATTTCTCCCTCCCTTCCTTTCTTCCTTCCTTCCTTCCTTCCTTTTCTTCCTTCCTTCCCTCTTCCCTCCCTCCCTCCCTTCCTTCCCTCTTCCTTCTTTTCTTCCCTAACAATGAAGAGGACAGATCTCATTACTAGGCCTGAGCTCAGCATAACGAAAGTTAGGCCCCATCTAACCTACTTCCATTAAAATCTAAGCCACTTCATGACCCCTAAAAAACGTCTCTAACAGAGCAGAGGAGCTGGGAAATGGCTCAAAGCTCATGAAAGTCTCCAAGTGAGGGGAGAAAACCCTGCTGCAAAGGTTGATAGGGAACGACAAGGGAATGCCTCCCCTCTTTAGAGAATTTTTCTGGCAAAATGTCTTGGTGTTTTGCTTTTATTTATTTATTTGTTAATGTCTCTCACTCAGCTCTTTGGCTGGCCCATTTTGCAAGGCGACATCTTCCTATTAATCTATTATCAGTCAAACGGCTACTGCGAATGTAGGCGTCGTCGCATGTGAACGATCAGGCTTCACTTTTCTGCCAATGGTTGCTTCAAAATAAAATAATCATTGCACCCCTCCTAAAAAAAGGATACCAAGATGGACTCGAGAGGTTGCCAGCCTCTTTCCCTCCCCTGTGCCTCTGTTTCCCTACCTGTCACACAGACACAGCAAATTTGGACATCCGAACACCACTGGGTGAAGACGGATGGGTCAAGTTTTGATCATCCTCATTTGCAGCATCTGAACATTTATCCACATATGTTTCGCAGCACTCGCTTGCCATCCCCTCCCCCTCTTTTATTCATTTCTGCCATCCCCTCCCCCTCTTTTTTTATTCATTTCTGAAAGCTTCTATTATCAATCACTGCATGAGGTAAATTTCCAAATCAGCAGTCAGGGTTTTTAAGCTGCATGACTCCTATTATAGCCAAAAGGAGGCAGGTGACCAATACTGATGCAGTCTCGAAACTTCCCCTCTGCAGCCTCCTTCCTTAGTGTTCATTCATTTTCCAGGCATATATCGAGGCTGGGTTTAGCAAAGCCTTCGCTGAGGATCAGTCTACCTTTCACAGAGGGCCCAAGGAAACAGGGAAGTGGAGACACTGAACTGGAAAAGAGAGAAAGGCAGGAGAGTGGGCTTGGAGAGCATTTTATCACATGTTCCAGCTGGCTCCATTACGGAGAATCGGGGCGTGTTGAAATTGGGTGTCTGGTTCTCTCTCCATCATTCTTGCTTCCGTTTTCCCTTTCATAGCAGTGTCCCTAAGGAACACCTTGTACCCACTGGCAAGGCCATCCCTATACGAAAGTCTCCAACTCCACATTGCGGCAGCTCTGGAGCCCTCAGCCTCTGCCTGACTGTCCACCGTGATGGCCCCGGCTTGTTCGGCTCCAATCCCATCTCCCAAGTTCTCATTTCATCAACCTGTGTGTCTGACCCTGCTCTGCGCCTGGACACCGCCTTGGCCATGACACAGGTAAATGGGACCTCCCTGTTCCTTGGACATGTGGGTGATCTTGACGCAAACACCCAGTTCTAATCCTCTGAATGTCCAAATTCTTTCTCGTAATTTCAGCGAATTGAAGACCCTCCCCTCCCCTGATGTCCTCTGCTTCTGGGTTCCTCACCTTCACATACTGCTTCTGGGCTGGATCCTATTGGCTCCCTACTGTATTCATTGTTGCTCTCACAAAATAATTAACAAGTGCTACAGAAGGGAGCAAGAGGAAAGACTGACATGATGCAGAAATTAAGATTCTATGGGCCGAACACCATGGCACATGCCTGTAGTCCCAGCTGAAGTGGGAGGATCGCTCAAGCACAGGAGAGTTCAAGACCTGTCTGGGCAACATAGTGAGATCCAGTCTTAAAAAAAATAACAAAAAAGTAGTGGGCATGATGGTGCCTGTCTGTAGTCCCAGCTACCCAGGAGGTTGAGGCAGGAAGATTGCTGGAGTCCGTGAGTTTGAGGCTGCAATGAGCTGTGATCATACTGCTGAACTCCAGCCTCGGTGACAGATGAGACTCCATCAAAAAAAGGAAGGAAGGAAGGAAGGAAGGAAGGGAGGGAGGGAGGGAGGGAGGGAGGGAGGGAGGGAGAGAGGGAGGGAAGAAGAAAAGGAATAAAATCTACAACGCATATTCTCCAAGCCCTCCCAGCTATCCATGATCAGGCTTCCTCTTTCTCTGCCCTCCTCCAACCCTGCACCCAGCCTCTTTGCCTCTGCAGGATTTCCCTAGAAAGTTGAGTCTTCTTCCCTTTATAGAGCAGAGCAGTTCAGCTCAGACTTACAGGCACACCTGCCCAGCACAGACCAAGATCTCCCCTTGACCATAGCCCACAGGCTTTGTCTGAGGAAAGGGCTCACTGCAGGCAATTCCCTATTCAAAGGTCACCATCGGCTAACAGGGGTCCTGCCTCCATCAACTCATCTGACATGAGGTGCAGCACCCGAATCAACCAAGAGCGGGCCAGTGGCCTCTGACAAGTCGGGGCGAGAAAACTCTGCCTCAGAGGGAAACTCTAAACTGTGCAGTAACCAGTCAAGGCCAATCAGAAGCTGGATTGTGGGAGAGTCGGTCACAGCCTGCAGCAGCATCTGAAGTCGCCAGGACAGCAGCAGGCAGGCAGAAAGCCTTTTAAAGAAGAGGCAGGGAGCAGAAGCCGTAAGGCCTAGAAAGCACCAGGAAGCAAAAGTCGTGAGGTTAGGAGCAAGAAAAAGGCAAGGTCGCAGCGGCAAGTGGCAGTCAAGGCAAGGAAGAGCCCGCGCAAGGGGATATGGAATGAAGGGAGCCTCCGCTTTCACACGGGGTCTTAGTTGTTGAGCTGCAGACTCGGGGTTCTGTGCACGCTTACCTCCTTGTGCATGCATGCAGTGCACCCCCACTGTCTCGGGTCCAGAGGCCTTCCCTGCCCCTCAAAACCTCAAGCAGTGGGCTCGGGGCCTCACTCTGTGCAAACTCTGCTGGCCTATTTCAGAGGACTCACCGTGTCCCCCAAACTCCTTACCCTTTGGGGCAGAGATCTGTCTTACCTGGGCTCGAATCCTCATGTTCACCGCTTCTCCCACATAGTCAACACTCAGAGTTTGATTTCCTTCCAGCCCCGCCCTCTACATGGTGCCTATGCCTTTAACCTGATTGCCTGTAATTCCTCCTTATATGAGAATAGATACCGAAATACAAGATTTCCAATCTGTTCCCTCCAGATGACAAGCTACGAGAGACAGCGTAGACTAGAAGAACAACTGGCTGGGCCCATGGGAAGAAGGTGGAACAAAACCCTGCAGGAAAACAAAAGCTGTCTGTTGATCATGGAGGGAGACAGTAGAGGGTGGTTACCGGAGGCTGGGAAGGGGAGTGGGGAGTGGGGAGGAAGACAGACTGATCAATGTGTACAAACATACAGGCAGAAAGAAGGAGTAAATTCAGTGTTTGATGGCTCAGGAGGGTGACTGGAGCTAACAATAATTGAGTACACAGAGCCCCATATTCCACATTCCACAACCATCTTCTTTCTCTAGTTACCGTTAACTAGAGAGCTTCCACAGTGTATTCTCCAGTGGAAACCAACAGGAGCCTCTGAAGGAAGGCTGAGTAGCAGAGGTGTGACCTCCCACAGCCGACCTCCATCTCTCCTCTGACCCAGCAAACAATCCACATGAGAGTCGCAATAATATGGTCCCATGGGCAGGGTGTATACCCACCCCTTCCTTCCTCTCCCACTCAAGAAAGCAGATCAGAACACAAGAATCTAAAAACAGCATTGCCATGGAGGCACACTCTGAAATAGATTGTAATTTATCAACTAAGTAAATTATTCAAAACTGTGATACTCTCACTGTTATTAGCCGGCAAATTCTTTTTCATTCCCAGAGTGGAACACAATGGTTGAATGTTGATGTCTTAGACACGACTTCAAATGCCTACCACTTGCATTGTTGATGTCTGACAAATGACAAAAATGATGAATGCTGGTGTAAATCAACTCATAGAAGATCCACGCACTTTAGAGAAAATCAAAATACCTCTGTCTTTCTCAGAACATGCTTACCAAAACCCCATACTCTTCAGTAACAACGATAAGTATATCATCACCCAACAAAGGCTCTATCACTCCCTAAGCAACGTAAACAGGATAAAACATAACAATTTTATCACGATTATGGATTATTTTCATTTTTATTCTTTGTGTTTTATGTACTTTCTGATTCCCTATTAACATCCATTTCCTTTTTAAGGGATAATGTTTAAAATGTTATGCAAAATATAGAATATTTCCAATATAAGGAATGGGAAGTCATGAAATTGAAGAAGAGTCTAGAAGACATTGGCTTACTTCAAGATTTATGTGAGAACATACCTACGGCAATGAGGAAATAAGCCATTTTTAAAAGACCACCAAAGAGAAAAAAATCAATTGCTATCACCTTTTTACTGGAAGATGTAATAGATATTATTACAAAACTTCCACTGTCCCAAAAAAAACAATTAAAAGATACCTCTTTCTGAATGCCTATAATCTGAAACAAGACCAATTGGATCTGTACCAGTCATCCATCAGCTAAGTTCCTGTGAGTGAAAGACCCTTGTCCTTAGAAAAAAGATGTCCCAAAATTGTAAATAGGAACTGATCAAAGGTACATAGGCACAAAACAACTCCAAAATCTATTTGGTCACTGAAAAAAATAAGCATTACTCCAGTTCTGGGCTTGGGATATTTCTTTCCAATCATTTGGGCAGCAGTTGACTCAACTCCAGGGAGTTAAAATGCTGAAAGTCCAGAGGGCAGCATTTCTGTACAACTCACACATCTCTCATGCTGGAAGGTGTGAGCTTTGAAGCCAAGTGGCAGCCAGGATAGAGGGGTAGAAAAGAGAAAGAGTACATGGGGGCTGGTGGTCCCACTCAGGAAGAAGAACAAGAATCAAGAGAAAGAAAACGAAAAGGGAGGCGGAAATGGATTAAAACAAAGCCAGGGAGGTCTAGCCTTCTCCCTCATTGCCAGCGTTGGGAAGATGGCGCATGTCGGTCCTGCAAACTCATCAGGAGTTGGGGCAATAATTTACCAAGGTCAAAGGCAAGGGCAGGCACCTTCAGTGACCCAGACTTTGCAATGGAAACATTCCAAAGAAACTTAGGCAGGCAGGATGTGCAGACATTTGTGCACCCCAGCTGGGGGAACCCTCCACAACCTTTCCCAGTCTTAGTCCTGTCAAATGACAAATGTCTCTTTTATGTAAGGATCAAACACTGCCAGAGGCAGTAACATAAGCAAAATCTTCGGTGACATTGATTTTGCATGTTAGCAAAGTTGGTTCTAAAGAGGAACTCCCACAACTGCCAGAGAGTTTCTTAACCTGAAAACTGCAATTGTGCAACTCACTTAGCAGCCAAATATAGGCCAACAGGAACAAATTCATCCAACCTTTCTGACAGCGTCACGTTGACACTTCAATCACCTGATAACTGCTGCAATGTTTTCCTGGCTAAGCAGGAAAACTTCAAAAAAAGCTTAGCCTTTTTCCTCTCTAGCTTCCACTAACCATCCACATCTGCTTTCCTGGGGAAGTCTCCACAGTAATTATTATCAACACATGAATGGAATTTTTAAAAAAGAGAGTCCCAGAACTGAATTCAAATTCTGACTCTACTATTTTCCAGGGGTGTGTCCTAGGGCAAGTCACCTAGATGCTACAATCTTTGGTTTTCTCACCTATAAAACAGAAGTCGCCATGAAAAAGTAAATAATATAAGAACTGTTTGGAAGACACAGATGCTCTGATGAATGTCATCGTGCCGATGATAACCAAAGTAAATAAGGATTTGGCTTACTAACCGGCAACGTGAAAAGTATATTTCTTCTCACCTAAAGAAGACACTCGCTACCTCTTGAACATGATTATAAGAAGCCAACCTGTCCTTAGTTTTATGTAAAAATATTCTGCTCCGGGCTGGGTGCAGTGGCTCATGCCTGTAATCCCAGTACTTTAAGAGGCCCAGGCAAGAGGAGCACTTGGGTTCAGGAGTTTGAGACCAGTCTGAGCAATGTAGGGAGCTCTCATCTCTATAAATAATTTTCAAATATGAGTCAGGTGTGGTGGTGCATGCCTGTGGTGCCAGCTACTTAGGAGGCTGAGGCGAGAGGATCAACTGAGCCCAGGAGGTCGAGGCTGCAGTGACCTATAATTGCCCCACTATATCCCAGCCTGGGTGGCACAGCAACTCCAAAAAAAAAATTCGGGCCGGTTACAGTGGCTCAAGCCTGTAATCCTAGCACTTTGGGAGGCTGAGGCAGTTGGATCATGAGGTTAGGAGATCAAGACCATCCTGGCCAACATGGTGAAACTCCGTCTCTACTAAAATACAAAACATTAGCCCAGCATGGTGGTGCATGCCTGTAGTCCCAGCTACTCAAGAGGCTGAGGCAGGAGAATCGCTTGAACCCGAGAGGCAGAGACTGCAGTGAGCCGAGATCGCACCGCTACACTCCAGCCTGGTGACAGAGTGAGACTCTGTCTCAAAAAAAAAAAAAAATCTACTCCAATTGTATTGAAAGATTCTCAAGGGAAAGTTAGCGTTTAATCTGATGACATCATTCTCTCAATATAAACAAAAAACAATTGTCAGATTTTGTATATTCAAGGACTAATTAGAAGTGATTAACATGATGATAATGTCCACGATGAAAAACAAAACGCTGTGACGGACGTGGCAAATCCACTCATGGGTTTCGTTCTACCTTTGGTTTCCTAGTCTAAGACGGCAGTCGAGAGCATAGCAAATCTCTCTGGGCGCCACTCTCCTTTATATAGATTTCCACTAAAACAACTGGAGCCTCTTTACTGCATTGCTTTGTTTGTCCTTCCTATGACGGGAGCTTCTGTGAGTGAAATTAACTTCTGAGCCATCTTTGTATACCTGGTATCACGTGGTGGGCCGGGCTGGATGGGCAGATGGTCAGTCCACCTGCACTGATAAGCAAAGTAAGATACAATCTTATAAAGAACACTATTTTATAAGTTTATATTATGCTCGTATCAGTTAAGATTAAGCTCAACTGCAGCCATCAAAACTCTAGCAAAAGGTTTAATTAAAATAGAGAGGTATTTTTCTCTCACGTGGAGACCTAGTGGTAGTCTGTCCACAGCTCCACGGTGCTGGAGATTCATGTGCTCTACTGTGTGTGGCTTTTACTCCCAAGTTCCTATCTTGGAATCCAGCCCTTACAATCACAATCCAGGTAGCAGGAAGGTAGGAGAACAGTGCACATGGGTATTGGGTAGCAACATGGGTGGACTCTTGTCAAAGAATGTGTGTAGCTGGGCTCTGTGTGTGTCCGCAGTCCTTGTGGGGCCCAGCGGGAATCGTAGCATTGCAGCTATGTTCAAGCCACGGCCTGTCCCGTCACCCACCCAGGCACACGGTCACTCACACTGGGGGCTTTCTGTCATGTGTGTGTGTGTCTTCTTGTGGACTGTGTACTTCCTTCTCAGTGCAGAGTGTTTCCTGCTCTCAGTGGGTGAAGACGCTGAAAAACACATTCCTGCCTTTCACTGCAACATAGTGTGTTCATTTGTTTAAAGCAGAGTTTAATGAGTAAGTTTAGATCTGACTGGTGACTATCTTAAAACTTTATATTAATAAAAAGTTTTTCCCAGAAAAAATAATCAATTTTTCCCCTTTGCAATATCAGAACTTCAATTTTTATTTCGGCTTATTACCATCCACAATAAATGTTATATTTCCCAGCCTACCTGGCAGCTAAATGTGGCCATATGACTAGGTTCTGGACACACAACATAAGCAGAATTATTGTGTGGAATTAATAGGAAGTTCCTCTTCTGTACAAGAAACACAGATATGGGCCAGGTGCACTGGCTCACATCCATAATCCCAGCAACTTTGGGAGGCCAAGGCAGGAGGATTGCTCGAGGCCAGGAGTTCAAAACCAGCCTGGGAAACAAAGCAAGACACCGTCTCTACAAAAAAATTTAAAAATTATCAGGGCATAGTGATGTGCAACTGTAGTCCCAGCTACTCAGGAAGCTGAGGCAGGAGGATCACTTGAGCCCAGGAGTTTGAGGCTGCAGTAACCTGCGATTTAAAAATAAAAAGAAGAAAAAGAAAAGAAAAAGAGAAACAGATACGACGGCTGGTGCTCTAGCAGCCATCTTGCATCATGAAGATCATAAAGACAAAAGCTATAACCTAAGAATGACAGATCAATGAACTGGAAGGAAACTGAGTATCTGAAAACCTCATAGAGGAACCATACCAGCCATAGACTGCAACTCTGAATTTCTTTTATGTAAAAGACACATTTGCTTTCATATTTTTATGCCACTTATATATTTCTGTCTCCTATGAAGAAGAATCTAATTCTAATCAATATAGTGCTATAGTAACTTTTACCCCTCCTTTCCTCTCTACTGGTTATGAGCAGCAATCTCTTCCACCAACACTGGCCATTTCTGAATCTTCTTTCTCTATCTTAACCTTTCTCACAGGGAGTTCCAAATAAAGGACACATAGCCCATAACTTTTATTTTTGCAAACTATGAAAATTTTATAACAAAAGGAAATAAAACATGAACCACCAACAATTCTCTGTACAGCTATTTTGAGACGAAAAAAATTAGAAGAATTCACCTTCCAGACAGAAGCATTTTTGTCACTACCTAACATCTATGGCTATGCTCTCAGTACATACTTCATAAGAAAGGGAGCATATCTTTAGGTAAATGGTTCTTAATTGACTTATGTACTTGAAAAAATTAACTCAGCAGAAAATTATATCTATTGCTCTATATTAAAGAGGCAGATGAAGAATTTGCCCTAAAACAGAATTTGCAACTCAGCAGGATAAGATGGCTCCATTTTACTTCTTATAAATACAAGAGAAGATCAAGGCATAGACATTGTCAAAGAACTTTATAAAGAAGCTGGTGCCAACACACTCATGAATAGCAAAAATATCTTCCAGGCTCCCAGTTGTCTTCTCCATGACTCTGCTGAGGTTATGCCTATTCCAATAAACTCAATTCTCATTTCAATTCTTACTGAGTTTAGTGTGCCTCCTCGTGTAAGATAAAGGGTTTCATAAACTGACAACATGGACAGACCAAGATTCGTCGGCTTTATGAAGCTGATGAATTGGTAGCTCCTTTGACTCTTTCTGTAGGCACTTTAGCCTCCAATGTGACTCCAGACCCTATGGTGGAGGAGAAAGGCTAGTGGACCTAGAGTTTATTTCAGAGACCTGGATGCTTGTCCTGAGTCCATTTTCTAACATGTGGTATAAATGTGAACAAATGTCTTTGTTCATCTCCCCACCTCTCCTTTCTATTAAATAAGAATAATACCAATTTAGCCGGGCTTGGTGGCTCACACCTGTAGTCCCAGTACTTTGGAGGCCAAGGCAGGTAAATCATCTGAGGTCAGGAGTTTGAGATCAGCCTGGCCAACATGGCCAAACCCAGTCTCTACTAAAAATATAAAAATTAGCCAGACCCAGTGGTGTGTGACTATAATCCCAGCTACTCAGAGGCTGAGGCAGGAGAATCGCTTGAACCTGGGAGGTGGAGGTTGCAGCAAGCTGAGATCACACCACTGCATTCCAGCCTGGGCAACAAAAGCCAGACACCCTCTCAAAAAAAAAAAGAATAGGCCAGGCATGGTGGCTCATGCATGTAATCCCAGCATTTGGGAGGCCGAGGCGGGCTGATCACAAGGTCAGGAGATCAAGACCATCCTGGCCAACATGGTGAAACCCCATCTCTACAAAAAATACAAAAATTAGCTGAGTGTGGTGGCACATGCCTGTAGTCCCAGCTATTTGGGAGGCTGAGGCAGGAGAATTGCTTGGACCCAGGAGGCGGAGGCTGCAGTGAGCCAAGATCGTGCCACTGTACTCCGGCCAGGGTGACAGTGAGACTCTCTCTCTCAAAAAAAAAATACCAATTTCAATTTTGATGAGGTTCAATTATATGTGAAAGAGGTTTATCATGGTAAAGAGTTGCATATGGGTAGTATCCGCAGATTTTTATAATTGGTGGTGTTGGGGGTGTAAGTAATTAAAACTAAACTGTGCTGCCTCAAGCACGGTGAATATATACAGGGCGTTTTGGAAGAAAATAGAATGAACTACTAAATAATGGTTACCATTTGGGGTAAGGCCTTTTTTTTCCTTTACAGACTTTAGGTGGCAGCCATACACATCTTTTAAATTTAAGAAAACAATATGTAATTTCATGGAGTTTTCTTTCCTATGATGAAATGGGAGAAGGCCAAAGGGAAGAGACTGGAAAGAAGCAGATGCTCTTTTAGCAACAACAATGTGTCCCTCTTCAGTTCTAAAGGTCCTCACCCTGGTGACCCTCATAGCTCCTCCTTCCAGTGGATATTAATGCAAGCTTACCCCTAGCAATAAAGCATCAAGATTTAGAAAACAGAAATACTTCCAACTGTTTGAAGAAGCCCCTGAATATTCAATACTGAGTGCTTGTAGCATGGGCAGCCAGCACTAAGTCCAAATCACTGCACCCATGGGTCCAAGAACGACCTCCGTATTCAAGTGCCATCCCTCTCCTCGCTATCCCTATCAGGCAGAAGGTGTGCGCCTTCCTCAGTTGGTTTATGGGCTACCATTTCCCTCACTCTCCTTCTTCTTCTTCTTTTTTTTTTTTTTTTTAGGTCCTCTATTTAAAAGTCTCACAATCTGTTCTATAAATATCTCAACACTTATGCTTAAAGACCCCCCAAACCCTGGAGGTGATACACTGAACAGGCAGTAGGCCTCTGAATACCCGGTTATCAAGGATTCCTTTAACCTTATTCTCCCACGAATCAGTGGGACAATCATTTATCTTTGTACAAAATGAACTATTCCCACAGACTCGGCATGGTGGCTCACATCTGTAAATCTAGAACTTTGGGAGGCTGAGGTGGGAGGATCACTTGGGCTCAGGACTTTGAGACCACTCGCAGCTTGGGCAACATAAAGAGACCCCATCTCTATAAAATAAAATTTTTAAAAATAGCTGGGTGTAGTGATGTGGGTTTGTAGTCCCAGCTGCTCAGGAAGCTGAGGTGGGAAGCTCTCTTGAGTCCAGGAGTTCAAGGCTACAGTGAGCTATGTTGGACCACTGCACTCCAGCCCAGTGACAGAGAAGGACACTGTCTCAAAAATAAAAATAAGTAAATAAATAAATTCCTCCTCCTCTATTCACTGAACTCTCAAGTTTCCACCATGGATTGCCATGTCGCACCCCAACCTGCCTCATTTGCTCTAGCTTCCCATCAACGGGCACATACAGAGTACAGACCACCACCCTCACCATTGCCACCACCTCAGTCCTTGTATCAGGCTCCCTCTAATGCCATCCAGGAGGCTAGTCAGGAGGAAATCCAGGTGGAAAGGATTCTAGAATAGTGAGCTGCTATGGCAAGTGACACAGCAATTTCCCCAAAATGAAAGATACAATTACCATACTATCCAGCAATCCCACTTTTAGGTATACACCCAAAAGAACGGAAAGGCGCATAAGGGTAATTTATACACCCATGTTCAAAGAAGCATTATTCACAGTAGATCAAAAGGTGGCAGCAACCCACATGTCCCCGGATGAACGAATGGGTAAAATAAATATGGCACACACAACCAATGGAATATTATTCAGCCTTGAAAAAGGAAGGGAATTCTGGCACATGCTACAACATGGATGAACCCTGAGGACACTATTCTCAGTGAAATAAATGAGTCCCAAAAAGACAAATACGGCATGATACTACTGTTATGAGGTACCTAAAGTAGTCAAATTCAGGAAGACAGAAAGTAGAACGGTAGTTACCAAGTGGTGGGGGTGGAGGGAAACTGGGACTTGCTGTTTAATGGGTTCTGAGTTTCGGTTTTTCAGGATGAAAGAGTTCTGTGGATGGATGGTGATGATCCTTGCACAACGGTCTGTACTTAACACTGCTGAGCTGCACACTTAAAAATGGTTACAGTGATTAATTTTATGTTATGTATATGTTACCACAATTTCTTTTTTGAGATGAAGTCTCGTTCTGTCGCCAGGCTGGAGTGCAGTGGTGCGATCTCAGCTCACTGCAACCTCTGCCCCCAGGGTTCAAGCGATTCTCCTGCCTCAGCCTCCTGAGTAGCTGGGATTACTACACCACACCCAGCTAATTTCTGTACATTTAGTAGAGACGGGTTTCACCCTGTTGGCCAGGATAGTCTCAATCTCTTGACCTCATGATCTGCCCACCTCAGCCTCCCAAAGTGCTGGGATTACAGGGTTGAGCCACCATGCCTAGCACCACGACTTTTTTAAAAAGGATGCCAGAATCTTGGATGTTCTTCTCTGGAGCCAAGAGCATCACATGTCCAGCCCACCTGGGTCCTTGAAACTTCAACTTCAGCAGGCCAACCCAGGGCACGCTCAAAATCTTTCCATGGGCAAGTCTCTTCCAGCCAATGGAAACCCTTCACCTCTAAACATCCATAGCCACATAATTCAGAACTAAATCTCAGTCCCAATCATTTCTAGAATAATTGTTTTAGATATAACAAAGGTGTCCACATAGGTAGAACTTTAAGAAGTTTCCAGCTGCAGTAATGTTCTATTTCTTAATCTGGGTGATGACTACATGAACGTATTCACCTGGTAATAATTCATAGAGCTTTCCACTTAGGGTTTGTGTCCTTTTTAGTCAGACTTCATTTGCAGACCCTGTTTTGCTATTTCTTGCATTATTCATGCAATCTTTGGCTTCTCACAAGATGACAAATTCTCGAAAGCCTCACAAAGCCTAGCAGGGTGCTAGACTTCTATCAGGAGCATGAGCTATGTCTATTGACACCATTTAAAATTTGGATATCTGGGGAGTATCAGAGGGAGAAAGACAGTGCAGAGGGCAGTGGGAGAGTTTTGCAATGTCCTTCCACATCAGGGAACCAAAAGCATTCTGACCCCAAAGCTGCAGGTCAGTAATGCAGCCAACTCCATCAGCACAGGCCAGTAGACAGAGGAAACTCAGCTGTGCTGTTGATAACCCACATCCTAAGAAAATAACCCTTCTGATTTTAAAAAGATATATATGTGCATACACACACCCCAAAAGCTCGACTCTAGCCTCAGCATGAGAAGAATTAACATGATGGGATAAAAGTTAGTGCCTATTTTAAGAGGCAGCAACAACTAAAATAGATTGCAGATGGCAAGCTCTTCTGAACCCTGTAATAAGTCTATGATGGCCCATTCTCCAGGAAGCCAAAGTTGGAGCCAGAACTCCATGGTCTTGGAAATGCTGACAGCAATCATTTACTCCAAGAAACACAAGGCTGGCCCTGATACAGAAGTGCTGGAGCAAAGCATCCCCAAAGGTATGTGATGGACCCCCCAAAGTCCCCAGTGGGATGGGGTCAGTTTGGCCTCCAATTGGAGTCATCCTTTGAACTGTGACACTAAGCTTTAGTGAAATGTGGGGCACTGGGCATTGTTTCCACTTCAGCTGTTTCTCCATGTGCCAGAGAGGAGTGTCGTGCCTGGCAAGCCTGGGCCAGCAATATCTAGAACACAGGCCTGGCTCCAGGAGAAGCCGGAAGCCTCCCCTCCTCCACCATGGTCCCTCTGTATGTGAGTGGGGAGGGAGGCGGGGGATCAAGGAGGCAGGAGGAGGATTTGGTGCCAGGGAGATGACTAAGGCCTGACGCACGCACCACATGCATATGGGACTCGTGAGACAAGCAGGTCTGGAGGGGAACTAGTGCTCCGGGCTTGACATCGGGGCACCTCCCTGGCCCCATCTGGGTCTCTAGGCCCGTTTCAGATGGAAGGTGAACCAAGATGCCCTTAGTTCCATTTTTCTCTCCCTTCCTGGTTTTCTCACATTGGACAAATCGAACCGAACCCCAAAGGCAAAAAACAATGGGAAGGAGGGAGGAGGACTCCTTCCCGGGCAGATTTATGGCATTCTGGATGCAGCTTGCGTTTGTCAGGCCAAAATGGTGAGGGTGGGCTAATAGAGTAGAATTACAGCTTCCTATAATAGGGAAAGTTAAATAGACAAGCTCTCCCACCCTGAGGAGAACGAGGCAGAGGTCAGTGCTACTGGCTTTGAACATGAATGGCCCCTTCCCCTCGATTCCCTTTCACATGTGGCCCGGCAACAGTAGCAGACAGATGCGACACAAAGCCAGACACACCTGATTAACCATGAATACAACAGCTGTCGTTCACCGCCGCCACAGATACCCACACCCTCGTTCTTTCCGCTTAGTTTTTTCCCTTTCTTTCAGCTAAGCGTGTGGAAATCAAGCCTACCATTAAAACCCAAGTTAGTGGGAGGGTGTCAGCAGCGGGGCCTTTGTTTCTCTGCTCACAGACGTGTAATAGGTACCTTCAGGGGTTGTCCTTTCATCTGAAAACACGATGTGGTCTCCCGCTGAGGGCTCAGTCAGCTCAAAACCTGAGCCCCCAGAAAGGCCAGCAGAGGGTGGGGGAAGATGAAGGTGGCCTGAAAAGGGAAGGAGAAAGTGGACTTCTCTGGGGCACCTGAGTTTGTTTCTCTTCTCCTCCTTCCTCCTCTCTGTCGGCTTCCCTCCATCCAACTACGGCTCCCTGCTGCTGAAAACCTCCACCTTTAAGATGGGCTGGCTGTTTTGAATTTATCAAGAGGAAGTGGAGCTCAATGTTGCATTGTCTTTCTGCGGCTTGCTTATTTCACTCTATTCTGAGCTGGTCTTAACAAAGGAGAATCAGGTCAGGTGGCTAGAGGGATTTTTTTTCTATTTGCCTCTCTTAGGTAGACAAATCCTTGAGTTCAAGTTAACTTCCAAGACCTTCCAAATCAAACACAGGAGGGACTCTAAGTGTTGAACTATGAATGATTTTCAGCAACATGAATAAACTGTAGTGTGATTACATGAACCTCCAAAAACCTACAGAATGGTAATTACAGCCCAGAGTATGAATCTTGATTGTTCTTCGTGTGTTCTGTTGCGCATTGTTCGGTTTTGTTGGGCAATCTCAAATTAACCATTTGACCTCTGTAAACCTACATTTCTACTGCTTCAAATGGTTTTCTCTTTTGTCAAAAAGTCCCTGAAGCTATTACAAAGAGACTAATAAAAATGATAGGAAGTCATTTTGCAAACACCAAAACTTATAATAATGGGATAATAACTGGGAAACTTAATCTCACAAAAGTCAACGATACCCCTTATTTTCTCACGTGAATGAAAAAATATGAAATAACTCAAACTCCCATCTGAAGTCTCTTGGTTTCTAATGAAGTCCAGGGCCCACTGCCTTCTACAAGAACTCATGTAGATTTCCCACTCGAGATATCAGGAAGAGGAAGTGCAGTGGAGATGTCTAGGAAATTTGGTATCCAGTGACAGAGAAGTCTCCAGAGTCACACTTGTGTAGGACACTGGAATTTGTCCTAGCACATGAAAGTATCCTCCGGTGGTTGGTAACTTTAGACTCACTTCCAGTCAACTGAAGAACAGTCAGATCCACTATCAAATCCACCCTGAGGTCTCACCTCCGAACAATGTGAAAAGGCCCTGTTCACTTTGCCGTCAAAACCATCTTGCAACTCTTCTCTTAGTATCCAAATTTCTCTTTCTCTTGCTTCACAGAACTCACGGTTTCAGCAGAGCAAGCCTGTCTGTTTTCAATTCTTAACTTTTCACACATGGCAAACGAGTGGAACTTCTGAGCACTGCGATCATCTGGCTGATGAACAGGCTGTTTTCCATTTCTGGCAACAAATACTTCTGGCTTATCGTGACGGGATGAAAAGGGATGAAAATATACTCTGGGTGGATATTGTTGATAACATTTGTCATCTTTGCAGCTAAAAAAAGCTAGCTTAAAATTTTTTCCTTTGGTGTTGCAGAAAACGGCAAGAGAATCGACATCACGTTGAGTTGCCAATTAAAGTGCATTCCTAAATGAAGTAGGTTAGTGAGATCTTTTCTATAACAAATGCAATGTCACATCAGGAGATAGAGTAGGGACTCGATCAGGAGGCAGGGCCTCTGGGGCCTGGGCCTGGGGCTCCACTGGTGCACGTGGTATCTTTTAAAGGCTCACTTCCCATGTCTGAACTTGTCTCCCTCTGTATTCGCTTTCTAGGGCTGCCATAATAAATACCACAAACTGGGTGGGTTACACCACAGAAATGGATATCCTCACCCTCCTGGAGGCTAGAGGTTTGAGAGTTGTCAGCCGGATTGGTTTCTTCTGAGGCCTCTCTCCTTGGCGTGTAGAAGGTCATTTTCTTCCTGTGTCCTCACACGGTCTTCCCTCTGTGTTTGTCTGTGTCCTCACCTTCTCTTCTATTTTCTTTTTTCTTTTTCTTTTTTTTTTTTTTTTTTTTTTTTTTGAGACAGAGTCTGGCTCTGTCACCAGGCACCAGGCTGGGGTGCAGCGGCACGATCTCAGCTCACTGCAACCTCCATTTCCCGGGTTTAAGCAATTCTCCTGCCTCAGCCTCCAGAGTAGCTGGGGCTATAGGCATGCGCCACCACGCCCAGCTAATTTATGTATTTTTTAGTAGAGACAGGGTTTCACCATGTTGGCCAGGATGGTCTCGATCTCTTGACCTTGTGATCCACCCGCCTCAGCCTCCCAAAGTGCTGGGATTACATGCAGGAGCCACTGCACCCGGCCCCACTTTCTCTTCTTACAAGCACACCAGTCTCAGACTAGGGCCCACCTCAATCATCGCCTTGGAGTCTAAAAAGCCAGTGAAGAAAAAAAGGAGTCACGGTTACCAGTGTTTCAGCCTGACGTTGCTTTTGTTCCAGGCTCTCATTTTACAGATGAAGAGACGGAGGCCTCAAGACTCATTGAATGTCACGTTGGTCAATGATAAGCTGAGACGACAGGGGATGTCCCCACGGATAATCGGTAGACAGTTTCCAGCTCTGATCTGTGGAACCTTTGTGTAATATGTCGAGGTGACGAGGGTAGAAGACCAATAAGATCTAGTATCTTTTTTTTTTGAGAGAGACAGAGTCTTGCTCTGTCTCCAAGTTCGAGGCTGGAGTGCAATGGCACGATCTCGGGTCACTGCAACCTCCGCCTCCTGGGTTCAAGCAATTCTCCTGCCTTAGCCTCCCAAGTAGCTGGGACTACAGGTGCATGCCACCACACCCAGCTAATTTTTGTATTTTTAGTGGTGACAGGATTTCACCATGTTGGCCAGGATGGTCTCAATCTCTTAACCTCATGATCTGCCTCAGCCTCCCAAAGTGTTAGGATTACAGGCATGAGCCACCGCACCCGGCCTTGTATCTTTTTTAAAAACTGGAAAAAGGTCAAGTTTCCGAAAGGGAAGACCTTTGAAAAATATTACCGTAGAAGCCACGGAGCAGGAGACTGTGTGGAGTGACGGTCTGGGCTCACAATGACTGATGGACTGGGTTCTTTTGTTAGGGCTTCCTTTACAAAGTAATACAGATTGGGGGGCTTGAAACAACTGCTGTTTCTTTCCTCACACTTTTGGAGGCTTCAGTTGTGACATCAAGGTCTCAGGGACATGCTCCCTCAGAAATCTGTAGGAGAGAACTCTTTGTCTCTTCTAACTTCTGGTGTCTTCTGGTGTCTGGTCCAATGCTTGGACGATAGATGCATTATTCTGTGAAAGGAAAAATAAATCTCGGGACCCCAAAATCACTAAGCCAAAGGGAAGACTCAAGCTGGGAACTGCTTAGAGCAAAACTGCCTCCCATTCTTTCTTCAAAATATAGCTACTGGCCAGGAGAGGTGGCTCACGCCTGTAATCCCAGCACTTTGGGAGGCCGAGTTGGGTGGATCATGAGGTCAGAAGTTCAAGAATAGCCTGGCCAAGATAATGAAACCCTGTCTCTATTAAAAATACAAAAATTAGCTGGACACAGTGGCGGGTGCCTGTAATCACAGCTGCTTGGGGGTCTGAGGCAGGAGAATGGCTTGAACCTGGGAGGTGGAGGTTGCAGTGAGCCAAGATCATGCCACTGCACTCTAGCCTGGGCAACAAGGCAAGATTTCAACTCAAAAAAAAAAAAAAAAATATATATATATATATATATATATATATATATATATTGCTACTAAGATAAAAGAGCTACATACCTCCCACACAATTTATCCACAAGAAGATTCCTTGTGGACAAAGGACAGACAGAACTTAAAGTCATCCCTCTGCTCGCTGAGATAAATGAATATCTGATTGCTTCCTTTGGGAAGGCTAATCAGAAACTCCAAAGAATGTAACCATCTGCCTCTTATCTACCTGTGACCTGGAAGCCCCTCCCTGCTTTGAGTTGTCCTACCTTTCCAGATCAAACCGATGTTCATCTTACATCTACTGATTGATGTCTCATGTCTCCCTAAAATGTATGAAACCAGGCTGTGCTCCGATCACCTTAGGTACCTGGGGACCTCCTGAGGCTGTATCACCAGCACGTCCTTAACTTTGGCAAAATAAACCCTAATTGCTGAGACAGGTCTCAGTCAATTTAGGGTTTATAATTCCAGTCTCTGCCTCTGTTACCACATGGTGCTCTTCCTGTGTGTCTCTGTCTCAGTGTCTGGATTCCCCTTTTCTTTTAAGGACACCGGTTATATTGGATTAAGGGCCATCCATATATGACCTTGTCTTAACTCATTACATCTGTAATGACCCAAATGAGGTCCCATTTCAAGGTACTGGGGTTGGGGACTTCAACATATCTTTCTGGGGGACACATTCAACCCGTAACACATGCATCCTGCAGAGCTTCCTGCTCTCCCTGGAGCCTGCAGTCTCGAGCTGCTAACCCTCCTCACTTCCCAGACGCTGCCAGCACACAGCACATGACCAAACAGTACTCCTCCAAGACCGACCCCCGGTGACTAGCAGTGCTGCAGAGAGGCAGTACGGAAGGGTGACTAAGAAGACATTGTCATTTAAAATAAAGCCACACAGTTCCTTTGTAAATATGTGTCACTGGGTATTTAGAACCATCATCCCCAACCCACTGCTGCACGTTGGTGGAAATGGTAAGTAAGTTACACATTCATGTCTTTTCGGGGGAGCCTTTTATTCACAGTTCTCCCTGAGTTTTATTTCCTGAGGGAGTGTGTTCTCCCACCTCCGTTTCAGCATCTAACCTTGCCTGTTTCTAAAGTTCATGCAGTCCTGACATTCTCTCATCAGCACAGTCACCTCTGTTAGTCATCTCCCACCAATTTTCTCTCTTTGTACTCTTTCAGGAAATCATGGTTCTGCTCAGGTAAAAAGAGGTGTAGGAAGACCGTTCTGCCTATTTGATGATTCATCCCCGTTGCTTTCTGCCATATCTAAATGTTAGGAGGGGAAATCCCTTTGTTAAGGGCTTTAGCAAATGGGCATGGTCAATGGGGTGAGAGAAGCCACCGGAAGCCACTTCTGACTTAGAGCAGAAGCAGTTTTGTGTATCAGCCTTTCTTACTCTTTTGGAGACTGGGGTCATGATTCTCAGGGTCCCTGGAATCCATAAGGCTGACTTCCCTGAGGAAAGACTGCCTTCTAACGGTGTGGCCATCTGCTCCACTTCCTTCATTTTTGGTTGTCAGTGAATCACACGGCGGGTCACAGGCCACTTGAGCATTCTACTCACTTCTTGTGTGCGTCCAGGCCATAAGCTCAGAGTGTGTTAGAGTTGAGACAGATCTGAGCATATTCAATAAATGAGGGCCTCAGAGGGTACGATGGTGAATTATGCCCCTCTACCTCCCAAAAGTCAAATGTTGAAGCCCTAACCCCTCAGAACTTCAGACAGTAACTATATTTGAGATACGGTCTTTAAAGAGGTAATTAAGAAAACCAGCAAAATGTAGTAAGTTTCCTTTTCTCTTGTGCTATTCCTAAGGTCGTGTTACAAAAATGAAATGGGGAATACTTGTCAGATAAACAGTTTAGCAAGTAGCAAGGGGAAAGAGAAAGAACACCAATTCAAAGGGCATGCTTCAACCCATACAGCAATCCATCAGTTAATCAACCAATATTTATTGATACTTACCGAGAGACTGAATATACAAATGGACAATGGCCAAACCATAAGTAAAAATAGAACTCTGACCTACAACTAGCAGCCACCCCAGGACACCAACACATTAGCAACAGCAATCAGCCCAGGAAGCCAGCCTGCTATCATCAGCCGGACTTAAAGGAAGTCAAATCACTATCTCTACCAACAATTCAGGAAGCCAAGCAATAACCCCTGTAATAATCAGCTCCAAATGGCCAGAACTTGACTGACAATGGACAGCCTCCCTGATTGTTGTCCCTGCTTACAACTTAGGACCAACCAGAGAAAGGGTAATACGCACCCTAACCAACCACATAGGCATTCCTGCTTCTAGTGAGCCGCCTCCAGCTTCCCACGCCAACAGCCTCCAATCAACACATACCTGGAGCCTCTCTCTTTTCCACTATGAAGTTTTCCCACTCTTCTGCAAGCATTTGAGTCTCTGCCAAAACACAAATGATAGTAGCTCTGAATAAACAGCCTGTGCTTGTTCTGATTTGGTTGGTCTTCATTTATTTCCACACTTCCAAATGCAAGTAAATTCTATGCTAGACTCTTGGATGGTCGGGAAAAATACAAGGAGGTATATGACACGGTCCTTATGCCTAATAAACTTAAAGTCTTTGGGACTTGAGATAAAATGCACAAAGAACAAGAACAACCACCGCAATGACTAAGCAAATAATAAAGCCATCCAGGAATAATAAGTCTCAAATGCCAGTTCCAGGTACGGGAGGTAGAAGTCTGGAGAACAGAGATTACTTTTGGCTGTGGAGGTCACATATGAACTGAACTTCAGCACACACAAAGGAATTATTCTAGTAATTATTGGGTTCCCCCTTGCTCATGTAGTTACTCAAACTTGAAAGTTTGTGGTAACAGGAAGAGGCCTTGGCAGGAAATTTGTTTGTTCCATGACTGCTTTTGCTGTCACATGAAGAGTGAGTGACTGATTTACTGAGAAGTTCCCCTCATTACCCTTCATAAGCCCCAAGTGAGTCAGGACCTTCCCTTGGTCATCAAACTGGAGATAGGACACCCTTTCCCAGTTAGCGTCTTAGTTCAGCTTGCCTGGGTTCTCATTCCAAACTCCTGCCCCCAAATCCTTGGTTAACCCCAGGAGTAGATCTTTATCCACAACAGGCCACTGTTGAAGCTGAGGTTTCCTAGAGGGAACCAGAAAAGACTTTCCTTATGGTGGGGTTTTAGGGTACCCAATAAATAGGACCCCTCTTTCCTGCCCAACTTCTGAACCAATTAAGAGGAAGAGGAATCAGACAGAAGGGGAAATATCACCATACTTTTTTTTGCCGGGGGGGACAGAGTCTTGCTCTGTCACCCAGGCTGGAGTACAGTGGCCCAATCTCAACTCACTGCAACCTCTGCCTCCCAGGTTCAAGCGATTCTCCCATCTCAGCCTCCCAGATAGCTGGATTACAGGCATGCACCACCATGTCCAGCTAATTTTTTTTTTTTTTTTTTTTTTTTTGAGACGGAGTCTTGCTTTGTCACCAGGCTGGAGTGCAGTGGCACAATCTCCGCTCACTGCAACCTCCGCCTCCTGGATTCAAGCAACTCTTCCACCTCAGCCTCCTGAGTAGCTGGGACCACAGGTGCGTGCCACCCCACCTGGCTAATTTTTTTGTATTTTTAGTAGAGACAAGGTTTCACTGTGTTGGCCAGGATGGTCTTGATCTCTTGACCTCATGATCCGCCCGCCTCGGCCTCCCAAAGTGCTGGGATTACAGGCATGAGCCACCACGCCCAGCCAATTTGTGTATTTTTAATAGAGGTGGGGTTTCACCATGTTGGCCATGCTGGTCTCGAACTCCTGACCTCAGGTGATCCACCCACCTTGGCCTCCCAAAGTGCTGGGATTAAAGGTGTGAGCCACCACACCTGGCCCAATATCACCATTCTTTTAAGTTGATAAAGTCTTGGTTGGTGGGTATGATTTCAGGTCCTTGAGCTTGCTAATATTGTACCACTGAACTGAAATCACCCAGCCAGTGTAATGTAATGCTGGCAGACAGAAAACTTTGTGACACAGAGATTTACCGCTTAAAAGTTAAGGCTTGGAGGGGCAGAGGATGTTTACTTTCTTCAGGCTCTTCTCAGAGCGAAAGGAATAGGTGAGGCATATACGTTCCATTGCTTCTCCCAGCCTGACTGAAGTTCCTCTTCCCAAAATGAAGTGAAGGAGCAGATGGAGAGGGCCAGAGGATGTACTCAAGGGAAACATGTTCCCAACAGAAACAAGGAAAGTGGGAAATCAGTGTTCCCATCTGCTACCTACAACAGGAAAGGCTAAGTCTCTGCAGGGTTGAGGTCCCTTGCCACCAGCAAACACACACACACACACACACACACACACACACACACACACCCCAATACCATGCTCATGCTTTGTAGTCTTGGGATTTGTGACAACTTTTAAGTCTGAGGAGAATGAATGTACTCGTGAAGAAAATCTCCCCCGTAAGGAAATGCCCTCAGTGTGGACTAGTGCTAGAGGCACAGACCTTGAGTCAGGAGTCCTGAATTCCTATCCCAGCGCTGAGTTAAGCAGCTCTATAATCATTCAAGGTCACCTGCTCTCCAGGTGCTCTCTCCCAGTTATGCACTGGAGATCAGAACACCTGTCCCGCCAAGTGCATGAAAGAGGAGATAAAACGAGAAAGGGCCTCTGGATAGCTCAGCTCCACTTCACAGACGCACTGGGGTGGTTGCATATTCAGAGAAAATAGTAATGTTTTCCTTGAAAAATAGAACAAATGTGAAGCAACTTTCTGTCACCTCTCAGAACTTTTTCAGTACCAGAGGGTTTATCTAAGGCAGAGCCCATCAAAGCCAAACAGGAAGGAGGGGCGGGGAGGTCTCCCTAACCCGCAAGCTTAAGGGTTGGATGTTGTTGACTCCATTTGGAGAGCACGTAGCTAGGGGCTAATGACACATTTTGACTGATTACACTGGTGACTCTGAAACTTGGTGCAGATTCCCTTTTGCTGTCAGGGAGGCTTTACCTGAATCATTTCTTTGGAGCAAGAAGGCGGAACATCATTACTTTCAGAATGATTCATCAGAGAAGGACAGGAATTGAAAGGGCACTTGACTCTTTCTTCTTTGACTTCTTAAAGAGGAACAATACTTACTGGAGGGCTAGTCCTTGTCCACTTTTTTGTAATTCCCTGGGCAGCAAACTAGTCCTCGACCTAGATGGAAAAAATGGTGAGAAGAAAAGGAAGGGGAGGAGGAGGAAGAATGAAGGAAGGAGAGAGGAAAGGAAGACTAGTCTTATGAATACAGGACAAGGGGAAAAATAAAGTGCAGAATTCTTTCAACTCATTGGAATTTCCTTAAAGTGAAAGGAACTGCATGGGTCCTCAGAGTGACAGCCTTGTTTATCGGGGCATACACAGAAAGGGTCAATAGGAATGTCACTTCCACTGGAAGGATATAGAAGAGCCCATGTCATTTCATTTTTGTCAGTATGCTCTCATTCAAATCCATAGTTCACCCTCTCCCCCTGCTATTCTGCCTACTAAGTGATCCCCTTTCACACTTGCTCTTTCACCTCTTACTAAAAGCCTAGCACTGGGATTGGTGCTGCAGACATAAAGAGAAACAATGTACTGCCTCCTACCCTCAGGGAGATCCCAGTCTCCAGGGGAGACCCTAGGACTGTGCTCTGCCACAGTGCAATGGGACAAGTGCTTAAGTAGAAATTAACAAAGAGCTGGCCAGATACAGTGGCTCACACCTGTAATCCCTGCACTTTGGGAGGATGAGGTGGGTGAATCACCTGAGGTCAGGAGTTCAAGACCATCCTGGCCAACATGATGAAACCCTGTCTCTACTAAAAATACAAAAAATTAGCTGGGCGTGGTGGCACGCACCTGTAATCCCAGCTACTCAGGAGGCTGAGGCAGGAGAATCACTTGAACCCAGGAGGCAGAGATTGCAGTGAGCCGAGATCATGCACTGCACTCCAGCCTGGGCAACAAGAGCGAGACTCCATCTCAAAAAAAGAAAAAAGAAAGAAATAAACAAAGAGCAACCAAGTAGCCCAGTGGATGGGGCTTTAACGTAGGGAGTGAGGTAAGGAGTCGCAGGAGGGGTCCCCAGTTAGGTTCCCCAAAGAAATAGAAACAGATTCCTGTGCAAGAGGTGTCCTGGATCAGTGCTCACTTTTAAGAAAGTGAAAGAGACAGGACTGGGCAGAGTGAGAGATGGGATTGCCAAAGAGGCCTTGGCTGATCCCACAGGAAGCCAGCTCTGAAGCTGGGATAACTTTTCTGAGCTAACATTAATTGAGACGAGGAAGTCAGGTCATGATAATCTGCATTCTCTACTCCTTAGATGTCGGCAGTCACACAATGGGGAGGGTCATAACCTTAGGCACAGCTTCTCCCTTGGGCCAAGGGCAATTCTGGGAGAGGGATCCACATATGAGCCTGCAGCAGGCAGCACCCGAGCACTGGGGGAATGGACACCCCAGGCCTGAACAGGAGATGTGGCAGAAAACCACAGCATATCCTACAGGGGGCTTCCTAAAAAGGGAGTGGCCTGAGCTGTGTTCTGGAGCGTGCAAATACTGACAAGGAGAGAAAAATGTCCTAGGTAGAAAGAACAGCAATGGGACCCTCAAGGAGCATCGGGTCTTTGGAAAACTACCAGAGCTTCAGCATGGCTGCAAGGCAGGGCAAGGGGAGAGGAGTGGTGAGAGACGGGACAGGAAAGTGAGCAGCCAGATAGAAAAGAACTCTACTTGCCTAGCTGAAGGGTCTGGATATTGTCTGGGAAATAAAGGCAAAGCCAGAGAAGGATTTTCAATACTGTTTATAAACTTATTTTCTATTCTAATTTATATTCATAACACTTGGGAGTATAATTAAGTACAAAGGAGAAAATAAAATACACCTATGATCCCATCACCCAAAGACAGCCATAACATTTAGATGATTTGCTTTCTGGTATTTTTCTATTTTCTATTTCATATCTGTATCTTTACAGAGAGAGAAAGTTTTCAAACAATCGGGCAGAGATTTTACCATATACTTTATATGTTGCTTTTCTGGTTTACATTACAAGCATCTTCATGTCATTTCTTTCCAGATCTTTGTCTACAATTCTTACCATACTGCTAAGATAAATTCCCAAAAAGGAAGACACCAGGTCAAAAGATAGAAACATACTAAGGCTGAGAACACCAACATAAAAGGTTTAAGAGATACAGCTGGATACATGGAAATGTATTTTTTAAATTTCCTTTATTTCTTGTTAACTCATATCTTTGTCTTAAAGAACAAGGGGAGAACCCAGTTCGTCAAGGGTCTGTCATGATGCTTTATGAGGTCACGACACAGACCCACAGGGATTGCACAGACACGCTGAGACTAGAGAGCCTTGCAAAGATCATGTCAGGTAATACCTATGTACCACATCCAAAACTTGGTCTGTCTTGACCCTCACTCAATTGGAGTAACAGATCTCATGTTTTTCCTTCCCTTTGGAAATGATCTAAAAGTCCAAAGCCTAGCATCGAATGACCTTTAAGGCCCCTTCTCCTCCTGAAATTCTCTGATAGTATCTCTAAGAATGGTCCTCACAAGTGAGCTACATTGTATTAGCAGTGCTTTCAACATCATGCTCCTTCCCCTACAGCAGACAGAGGGAAGGAGCTATATAAGACTTCTATTGACGTAATAGAAATTGCCCCAAATGTTCTCTCGAATTTATCTTTATTTGCGCTGCTGCCTATAAATTACTTTCTCATGGGATATGGCTTGAATTACAGAAACGATCCACTCCTTCCTCCATTGGTTGCCAGCCTTTCCCCAGGGTCGCGGAATACTTCTTTTTGATCTTCGTTCCTAATTTTAATCCAAGTGTTATGTTTTGTTGATAGTCCCTGGAGCCTACATCAGACATAATTCTCTTGCAACAGGAAGTTAGGTTCCGGTAATGTGACCAGCTCTGTTCGTTAGAACCCTTCTGACAACAAGCTCTCTCTCTACGGTCTTCCTGACATGTGTTTATAATCACTTGGTGTTATCTCTATGGCAGCCTGAGTTGCCTTCCATATGAAGTGGTCCTCAGGGTGCTGCTCATTAGGTTAGCCTGCCCCTGGGCTCTGTTGATTTTTCTTAATCTGGCATCTCAAGAGGCAAAATGATCTCATGAAAAGAAACGCAAATCAGTATCAAAAGGTCTAGATTCTTGGCTTAGTTCTGCCACTAACAATCTAGATGACGGGAAAATTTGCTTCCCATCTACCTGTCTCTCTGAGTTGTCATGAGGATAAAACAAAATAACACCCATCAAGACACAAAGCAGCGTGCACAGTCGCAGAGACGAAGAAGGCACTTTATTGCTGCAATCTTGTTGATAGGAATGGGTGAGAAATCATGTAGTCCGTAAAACAAGTGTATTCATTCAAAAAATATTTATTAATCCTACCTGGGTAAACAACAGGCACTTGGAGAACAAAGGAAAATAGGAAACAGTCTGTATACACTCAAGAGTTCAGCGATCAGCTGGAAAACAGACTCGCCCACAAACACTTGCAGCAGTGAATAGCATCGTAATGGACTTAGGTAATCAGTGTGGGAGCACAGGGGAGGAAACAGCTAGCCCTGCCTAGGGAGGTCAACAAAACAACAGGCAACAGGTAATCTTCCAGTAGAATCTTGAAAGATGGAAAAGAAAAGGCCCAGGCAGGTAAGTCAGGAAAGAAAACATCACTTATAAAATCTCCACAGCAAGTACAGAAAACCGAAAGTCATCAGCACGCAGGAGTGCTGCGTGTGTGTCAGGAAATACCAAGTCTGGAAGCAAGGCCGGAGTCTTGTTCCCCAGCATGGGCTGATGCATTTGCCCTCTGGGCAAGGTGGAGCCAGTGACATGCTTTAAGCATGGATGCCAGTCACGAAATATATGGCACACTGAAATCGGTAACTTGAGAAGAGTTTATAAAGGAATTATGTTTTAAGGTGTGGGCAGGGTAGGGAAACCACAAAGGGCAATGCTGTCATCCTTAGGCTTGGAAGGGTAAAGAGAGAAACGGGTACTAAAGCTTGCAGGAGAAAAACATATGAAGAAGGCATCCAGTGGAAGTGGTCAGCATCAGTTGAGAGATGCAGCCAGCCAGCAGTGACCTCCAGGGAAAACGTTAGCAAGAAAAACACCCCCTCACTGCTCCGATCTTTTCCACCTTACCCATACTCCCCATTGGCCAAACCCAGCCAGAGACCAGAGGGCAAGAGAGATTTGGAAGAAGGCAGAGTGGCGAAGGATGGGCCTGGAGGGTCAGGGGAAAGCTCCCTAGCACTAGGCAGGTAACACAGGATTACAACATCTGCCAGGCAGCAATGTGGAGAAAGGCAGCTAAAGAGAAGGCAGGGGAACTGTAAAGGCATCATCCAGGGTAGAAACGATGGGAATTCGATAAAGCAGTGGTGGTGACAATGAAGGGGTACGACAAACTCAGAGAAGATTTAGAAGACACAATCTAAGAACTTGGTGGCTACTCACTGGGATCTCCCAAAAGTTCATTCTCATGCAGGAACAGCTCTCCATGTGATAACCAAAGCAACAAGGAAACAAAATGATTGTAGGGATACAGTCTGCCATTGTGGATGTTTGAGACTCACCTTCCCTCAAGCAGCTCTTCTGAGAGGTGGCACCAGTCCTTGGACTTGGAAGTAAAGAGCCCTGTTGAACATCTCAATAGCCATCATCTCAGGAAGAGCATGGCAACTCTAGTGGGTTTCATGGTGGCCCCTAAAAATAGATGTCCACGTCCCAGAACCTGTATATGTGACCTTATTTGGGTAAATGGTTTTTACAGATGTAATTAAGTTAAGGATCTTGAGATGAGATTACCATGGGTTATTGAGGTGGGCCCTAAATCCAGGGGCAAGTGTGCTTATGAGAGACAGAAGAAGAAATGTGGAGCAACAGAGAAGGTCATGTGAAGATGGAGGCTGAGAATAGAATAGTCTCAGGAACACTGGAACCACCAGAATCTTGAAAAGGCAGAAAGGATCCTCCCTTAAACCTTTGGAGGGAGCACGATTTCAGGCTTCCAGCCTCCAGAAAGGTGACACAATAAATTTCTATTGTTTAAGCCATCAGTTCTTGGTAATTTGTTATGGTAGCCCTAGGGAATTAATACATCAATAAACAACAACCCCCCAAAAAAAGCATATTCTGAGGGTCTAAGTTCTGGGCTGTAAGTAAAATGAAGCCAAACTTACATTTCATTCATTTTTTTTCCCTGTGGCAAACCTGTCTGGTGAGCTGGAATAGTGCCTGGCTAAAAAAGTTCCATGTTTTAGGTTGACTAAAGTCAGATAGCAAAGTTTTGAAATTCCATATTTACATCCCGAGATGTGCATGGCACCGTGTGACATTCACAGCACAACCAGGAAAAAAACAGTTAAAAACGACAGAAAATTTCTTAAGTTCAACAAACACTCGCCGCCACCTGCCCCCAAAGCGATCTTGCTAAACCACCAGGTGGAACGCTTGCTCCCGTTCAGCGTGCAGCCAGACTTGAGCTGTCTCCGTCATAGGCACAGGTTAGCCCCAGAAGAAAAATGCAAAGACTAAACTTGCTTACTTAATGTCACGTGTTCTAGACCCTGCAGTTGCCCCACATAAAATAAAACCTGCGTAAAAGAGAGGTAGTCGTAGACACCACGAAACACACTTGAAAGTGATTCCAAATATGTCGATATGAATATTGGCTTTGCCAACTAGGCTTTATCCCTTTACAACAAAGAACTTCAGAGACACCCTAGTGTATCAGGGTATAAGAGTTTGTACCAAGCGTTTTAATTTGTTGCTTGGGTGTCTATACGTGAGTGGTGTCATTTAACAAACCAGAGAACCCAGTAGGAAGAGCACGTTTGATGAGGTGGAACAAAGAGGTGAAGGCTGCCACCTTGGATCTGCCATATTTAAAATGCATAAGGTTACCAAACATATCTGGAGCTTAGGAGTGAAATTTGAGTGAACAACCCAGGTAATTATTGCTTTCCCCTATAAAAGCAGAAATTGTTTACATCTTTTTGATGAATTTCTTTCTAAATATCATTACATAGAACCTGATTTGACTTCTGTATAGCTCAAGGTTTGCTCCTTCTTATCAAAAGCAAGATTTCCCATTTGAATACACCTTGCTTCCAAGTTGCCCATGACCCCACTGGTAGCTCCCAGAGTACCCCCTCGGTAGTCCAAACCTATAAAGGTAATTCCATCCTCCTTATTAGAGTTGAAGATTGGCCATGTCACCCAGCTCTGGGCAACAAGATAAGATGGCTGAGAGGCTTCCAGTAAGGAGGTACATTGCTTTTCCAGAAGAAGTACTGGAAACCAGCTTTCTCTCACTCACTCGCACTCTCTGGACACAGATAAGGGAGCACTAATGTGCTGGCAACCATTCTATGCCCACAAACATAGCCGGCCCCAGGAGCGAGTGAACACTCATAGGCAGAGGTAGAGGTAACCTGGGGGCTTAGAAGCATCAATAAACCACTGGCCTCACCTCTCCTGAGCCAACAAGTGTCCTTATCACTTGGGAACTGTTTACATTTTCTACAAATTGCCAAGCTAAGCACCCTAACCCATACCGGTTTCTTCTGAAACCACATTACCTGAAACTGCTTCTGGTGAGGATTCTGTCACTGGTTAGTTGTCATTTCTCAGTGACTAATAAGACCACGTGTGCTAAAGCCCCTCGCCCAATACTTAGTACTCACTAGATGCTCAGTAGATGCTAGTTCCTGTCACTCTGCCTTGCTTCTCAGCTTTGACCATTTCCTCTCTCAGATCTTCACCATTGCTTCAATGCTCAGGGCACTAATGACCAGGTCCCAGCAGGCCTCCAGATGGCTCAATGGTTAGAAGTCTCACTGCCTAGGAGGTACTGGAACTGGGAACTCATGATCCACAAACACCAGCAAATGAGTGACCTTGTTTATTAAACTGCTACCATGGCTGGTCACCTCACGAGGGTTCTCACTTTTCCCAGGATTAGCATGAACGCCAACATCCAGTAAAATCTGGGTTTCAATCATCCAGAGCCAGTTGAAGATGTTTCACACCTGAGTCATCATTGGCGGTATCAGATGTCATGTGGCAGATGTTCAAAACAGACTGATTAATAAAGAATTCCGATTGCTGGATGATAGTGATAGTGAGAAGATAGTGAGGCGAGAGTGGGCTCATGGTTTTGCTAACAAAAGCCAAGAACGTTGACCAGTAACTTCTCTTGAAAAGGAGCTGCTGAATTTCCCCACTCCTTCTCCCAAAACGGCCTAGTTCTAGGATTGGGCCCATCAGAAATTGAGGAAGAAAGGAGAGAAGGGGGAAGGAAAGAGAAAGAAGAAAGTTGCATAAAAAGAGTTGTGTCTCAGAGTTTCCTAAGCTACAGCACTGCCCTACAATGATCTGTTCTCTAAAGTGTCCTAAGAAATCCTCCCCAAATGGTTGTGGTTTTGTCTTTTTGCTTTTTTGTTTCAAATTCATTAAGATTTTATTGTGAGATAAGTGAATCTTTTGTTTGTTTGTTTATTTTTGAGATGGAGTCTCACTCTGTCACTCCGTCACCCAGGCTGGAGGCTGGAGTGCAGTGGCTCAATTTCAGCTCACTGCAACCTCTGCCTTCTGGGTCCAAGTGATTCTCCTGCTTCAGCCTCCTGAGAAGCTGGGACTACAGGCATGTGCCACAATACCCAGCTAATTTTTGAATTTTTAGTAGAGGCGGGGTTTCACTATGTTGGCCAGGCTGGTCCTGAACCCCTGGCCTCAGCTGGGGTTCCCACCCTCCTGGGCCTCCCAAAGTGTTGGGATTACAGGCGTGAGCCACTGCGCCCTGCCCTGAGATATGTGAACCTACAGTAACCTCATGAAACACTTGTGGAGACCTTGGGATACTGTGAAAACAAATGCTGACAGTGCTGGCCTGAGAACACTGGCCTGGGGGGACCACTCCCTCCCACCTCGCCAGTGACTCATTTAGTGACTCAGTGCTTGTCACGCAGAGATCCACCGGGCCCATCTGCAGCTCACCGTCCTCAGCCTACCTTGAGGAAAACTAGAGACTCACTAGACAAAGTGTTCAAACTGTTTTCCACTCCTCCGGATGTAAGTTACATGCATACAAGGCATTATCATCTCCCACATGTTAAGGAGCAGCGGAAATCGGAAGCGGGGAATAGGAGAGTAGGGGTATCGGAGGGGGAATCTTACTTTCACAAAGACGTTAACTGAATGTTACCAGCAAAGCAAAGAAAACCTAGAAATTTCATAAAATAGAAAAGATTCTGATTATTGTTTTAACTACCAAAATTTCTAATTTCTTGCAGACTTTAAGAAAAACAAGAAGGCTGGGGGTGGTGGCTCACACCCATAATCCCCGCACTTCGGGAGGCCAAGGAAGGAGGATTGCCTGAGCCCAGGAGTTTGAGACCAACCAGGGCAACAGAGTAAGACCCTTTCTTTACAAAAAATACAAAAATTAACTATGTGTAGTGGTGCATGCCTATAGTCCCAGTTACTGGGGAGCTGAGGCAGAAGGATCCCTTGAGCCAGGCAAGTTGAGGCTGCAGTGAGCCATGATCATTCCACAGTACTCCAGCCTGGGCGAGAGAGAGAGATCCTGCATCAAAAAAAGAAAAAAAAACAAAGAAAGAAGATCTTAATGTACCAAAGCAAACTTCTATTTCACATACATTAATCCCCTTTTTACCCTCAATGCCTGTAAAATATCTGTAATATTTAAATATTTACACTTTTACTTCTCTCCCATATAATCACCTCAACTTGGGTTCATGCAAATATGTGAAATCTTCAAACATAAAACGAAGCCAGGTTGCTCACAGAAAGGAAACCGATGACAACCTTCATTACTGCATGCTAAAAATGTCAGGCAAATCTACTAATTCACTAGAACCAAGATAAAACCAGCCTAGCCAGCCAGCCAGCACTGAGGAGTTTCCTCTCAAACATATGCAGGGCTAGCAAAATACTGAGTCTTAAACTCATTTGGAAAATGAGCCTGTACAATTTTTCTTTTAAAGCGGAGGCCGCTTGCTGACCTAGCCTTCCATTTAAACAGCTAAAACCCAGCTTGTCCTGTTTCCCTTGAGTTCTGAGTTCCAAAGACCCCTGGTTTCAATACATTTTGTCAGAAATAACTTGAAGGATCTCCTGAACAAGCACCAAAGCTCTTCTAACAAGGAAGTCACTTTAAATTAACATCCTAATTTAAAATAACTAAACCTGATTTTTGTTTGTGATCAAAATTTACATCGGAACACCCCCACAGAGGTCAAATCTAACGTAGTCACTGAGAAACAAGACAAGCAGGGAGGCATTTACTGACAACCGAGAATTGGAACAGGATGCCAAAGGCAAGGGTGCTTCTGAAAAGAAAATATTAATCGTTGATTTACATTGCCAATCACTGTGGGCTGAACCTAACCCTTAATTAGGCAAAAGAAACCAATGGGTAAGTCCTCCTCTCCCAAAAGATTTTCTTTTTCTGCAAGTTTCTGTTAGAAAGCAGCAACCTAGAGGAAAAAGATCTTTAAAAAAAAAAAAGGTTATTTGTGTGCCAAAACCTGGAAACAACCAAAATGTCCTTCAGTAGGTAGATGGTGGCTCATCCATGCTATGGAATACTACTCAGCAATAAAAAGGAATCAACTATTGATACACATAATAACTTGGACAGAATTCAAGGGCATTATGCTGAATTTTATAAAGCTCGTCTCAATGTATCACAAACTATACAATACCAACTAGATAGCATTCTCCAGATGACAGAATTATAGACTGGAAAATAGATTAGTGGTTGCCATCGGGCTAGGAATGGTGAGTAGAATATTACTATAAAGGGGTTACCATAAGGGAGATCTCTGTGATGATTAAAAAGTTCTGCATCAGCAGGTGCGGTGGTTCAAGCCTGTAATCCCAGCACTTTGGGAGGCCGAGGCGGGTGGATCACAAGGTCAAGAGATCGAGACCATCCTGGTCCACATGGTGAAACCCCGTCGCTACTAAAAATACAAAAAATTAGCTGGGCCTGGTGGCGCGTGCCTGTAATCCCAGCTACTCAGGAGGCTGAGGCAGGAGAATCGCCTGAACCCAGGAGGCGGAGGTTGCGGTGAGCCGAGATCGCGCCATTGTACTCCAGCCTGGGTAACAAGAGCGAAACTCCATCTCAAAAAATAAAAAATAAAAGTTCTGCATCTTGTCGCATCCACATATGCAATAAAATGGCACAGAACTATGCACATGCATTGAACCAATGTCAACTTCCTGATTCAGATGCAGGACTACAATTATGTAAGATGTGAGCATTGGGGGAAACTGTGTGAAGACCACACAGGACCACTTCATACTGTTTTTGCTATCATTGCAATTTTTTGCAAACCTATCATTACTCAAATTAAAAAGTTGAGAGAACAAGCAAAAAACGATGAGGGAGGAAGTAAAAGAAAGAAAGACAAATAAACAACTTGGGATGGATATTGACAACTCCAGAGATGAAAGATGACAGGAAAGATTTGGAGGAAGGGACGGCAGGGTAAATATTAGAGGTTACAGTCAGGCAAGTTGACAACCAGAAACTGTTTGGATTGTAAATTGTAAATGAACTCAGTAGACAGAGAAGGGGAAAGATCATTGAACTGTTACCCCTAAATGACAAGGATAGAAGTGAAGTACTGTAAGCCCAAGACGTGGAGTAAATGTGGCAGGAGCAGCTCCAGGAAGGCCCGGTGGGGACAGAAGAGGAAGGGGAGGGGGTGGATGTAGCAGCTGATGCTTCCTGGGATGTGACATGCATCAAACGGGAGAAAGAAGGATGACTGGGGGAAATGTCCGACCTATGAAGAAATACTGAGAAAAAAAGACATGCCATAGAAGTTAAGGAACAACAGGCAAAATTCTTGAGCATGAGCAGAATTACTGATAAAATAATGACGACATGATAAAAGAATATCACAGGCAGGGAAGTTGGAAGGAGAAAAGAGCTCACCCAGATTTGGAAAGTGACAAAACAAAACAAAACAGTTCTTCAGGGAAGAAAAATAATGAGCAGCAAAATACAAAACACAACAACCTCTGGAAAGGTGTTCCCTGCACAGGTCTAGAAACTCAACAACAGACATCCTGAATTTTCCAGATGCATTTAACAAATATCTTTGAGACATCCCAAAATATATCAAGTCTACGTAAAGCCTAATTTTCATATCAAAAAAAACTCCCACGATCATAATGAACACCATTAATGCACAAATTACACAAAGCTTCAGGAAGCTGAAGTGCCAAAAGGGATCAAAGAGCCGATAAGCCAACTTTTGAGCAAACATCTTGAATTCCCCCAGGGCTGTGGACCACCAGGATCACCAAACTTTGCTGTTCCTATAGGTATAAGCAACCAATAATATTAAAACCTTAAAATTAAGGTAGTAATTCTAACATCTTAGAATCTTAGATTTTTATGTATTTATTTATTTGAGACGGGGTCTCACTCTCTGCAAAGGCTGGAGTGCAGTGGTGTGATCTTGGCTCACTGCAACCTCCACCTCCCTGACTCAAGCAATCTACCCACCTCAGTCTACCAAGTAGCTGAGACTACAGACATGTACCACCATGCACAGCAAATTTTTGTAGAGATGGGGTTTTGTCATGTTGCCCAGGCTGGTCTCGAACTCCTGGCCTCAAGGGATGCACCTGCCTCAGCCTCCCAAAGTGCTGGGATTACAGGTATGAGCCACAGCACCCAGCCAGAATCTGAGATTCAGTGTGGGCATAAAGGAATTGTTATCACACAGTGACAGCCCAAGTTCATGGTCTTTACAAGAAATACTGTGAAATCCCCAAGAGGGTAGCTCCTAAATAAAGAGAAGGAATAAAGACAGCTGGCCACTCCTGACAGAGAGAAGTTAAAAAAAAGAAAACCCTCATCAAGCTACCAATGACCTTCTTCACAGAACTGGAAAAAACCACCTTAAACTTCATATGGAACCAAAAGAGAGCCTGCATAGCCAAGACAATCCTAAGCAAAAAGAACAAAGCTGGAGGCATCATGCTACCTGATTTCAAACTATACTATAAGGCTATGGTAACCAAAACAGCATAGTACTGTTACCAAAACATAGATATAGACCAATGGAACAGAACAGAGGCCCTGGAGGCAATGCCACACATCTACAACCAGCTGATCTTTGACAAACCTGACAAAAACAAGCAATGGGGAAAGGATTCCCTGTTTAATAAATGTGTTGGGAAAACTGGCTAGCAGTGTGCAGAAAGCAGAAACTAGACCCCTTCCTGACACCTTACACTAAAATTAACTCCAGATGCATTAAAGACTTAAACATGAGATCTAACACCATAAAAACCTAGAAGAAAACCTAAGCAAAACCATCCAGGACACAGGCATAGGCAAGAACTTCATGACTAAAATACCAAAAGCATTGGCAACAAAAGCCAAGATAGAGAAATGGGACCTAATTAAACTCCAGAGCTTCTGCACAGCAAAAGAAACAATCATTAGAGTGAACTGGCAACCAAAAGAATGGGAAAAAATTTTTGCAATCTACCCATCTGAAAAAGAGCTAATATCCAGAATCTACAAAGAACTAAAACAGATTTACAAGAAATAAAAACAAACAAACCCATTCAAAAGTGGAAGAAGGATATGAACAGACACTTTTCAAAAGAAGACATATATGAGGCCAACAAACATATGAAAAAATGCTCATCACTAATTATTAGAGAAATGCAAATCAAAACCACATTGAGATACCGCCTCATGAGAGTTAGAATGGCGATCATTAAAGAATCTGGAAACAACAGATGCTGGAGAGGATGTGGAGAAATAGGAACACTTTTACACTGTTGGTGGGAGTGTAAATTAGTTCAATCATTGTGGAAGACAGTATGGCATTTCCTCAAGGACCTAGAAATAGAAATTCTGTTTGACCCAGCAATCCCATTACTGGGTATATACCCAAAGGATTATAAATCATTCTATCATAAGGACACATGCACATGTATGTTCATGGCGGCACTGTTTACAATAGCAAAGACCTGGAACCAACCCAAATGCCCATTGATGATAGACTGGACAAGGAAAATGTGCTACATACACATCATGGAATACTATGCAGCCATAAAAAATGATGAGTTTGTGTCCTTTGTAAGGACATGGATAAATCTGAAAACCATAATTCTCAGCAAACTGACATAAGAACAGAAAATCAAATACAGCATGTTCTCACTCACAGGAGGGTGTTGAACAATGAGAACACATGGACACAGGGAGGGGAGCATCACACACTGGGGTCTGTTGGTGGGGAGCAAAGGAAGGGACAGTGGTGGGGTGGAGAGGTTGGGGAGGGATAACATGGGGAGAAATGCCAGATGTAGGTGACAGGGGAATGGAGGCAGCAAACCACCCTGCCATGTGTGTACCTATGCAATAATCCTGCATGATCTGTACATGTACCCCAGAACCTAAAGTACAATTTTTTTTTTAAAATCCCGGTTTCTCTCTCAGCTACTGGGTAAATAGCCATTCAGAATGCTTTGGAAACATTCACTTAAAAATGGGAGCAGAATTGGTGTCATCCTGCAAATGTGGTTAGACAAGAATTAGCAAATACTCTAAAAATTAAGAAACCCAAAGCCAACGGTAAATTTTGCAAGACATCACTCCCCAATCAATTATGTTTTTGTGATAACACAAAAACATCTTATTTTTCTTAGCAGTTGTTTCATGAATGCCTTTGCAAAGAAAAGTGTGATTTTTTAGGGGGAATCCTCTGCTACACCATAGTGACGGCTGGGCTTTCAGGTCTGTGGGTGGGCTGGTGCCAAGGACTGAGAGAGGTGAGAAGAAGTGAAATTTTTCTGCAAAAGAACCACGGCTGAAGGGGAAGCATGATCTAAACAGAGAATTTGAGAAGCTACTTGGTGGAAGACATTAAAGACCCAGAGAACAGCAGCTGAGAACAGAACTGTGGAGGGGCTTCTCGTGGTAATCTGGGAAATTAAACTCTGAGCATTATGAGGTGTAAATCTTCTCTTCAGTCTTCTGAACATAAAATGTTCAGCTGTTTGCCTTCTCACGTTTTTGGAGTGAGTTTTCTTTGAGAGAAAAACAAGGAAGTAAGAGTCCTGCTTCAAGACCGGCACAGGGCAAAAATATAGCTGAAGTCATGACCCTTTTATTAAATATTGATTATTTAATATGAGAAGAACCTGAGGAAAATAAAGCACAAAAGAGGAGGGAGGGGGAGGGAGATGGTGAGATAAGTACCTTCTTCTTTTACTAAAATTTAGAATACATGAGTCACTTACTCTTTCCTGGTTTCCAAACAGGCTGTGGAGACCTGTGAGAGTCTAAGGTTTATTACTTGGGTGTCAGCTCATTCATTCCCTCCCCCGCCACAAACCTCAAGTAGCTTTTAGTATCACAAAGATCATTCTCAGTGCTGATATCTTTTTCCCTTCTCAGTATCTCAAAAGCCTCCTCATCCTCCTCAGAAACAAATCTATGTGTCTTTAAAAAGATAATATGTTATTCTCTGGGTTCTGTTGCTGCTTATTCCTGTGGGATATCATCTGATTATAGTTCTCCTTTCTGCAAAATGTTGTGGTTAACTCTTTTACCGAATCACCAGATAATCTCATTGCCACTACCTGAAATACTGTTTTTTTCCAGAAGGGTTGGCCGTTGTAAGAGGTGAAAAATTGATGTCAGTCCATATATTTATCGCTTTGCATTACACTCTATCACAGAGGTAGACTAGATCTTCATTTTCCTTTATCCCCAATCGAGACTGTAAGTTTCTTTTTATTTCAAACAGCAAACAGAATTCAGCACACGCATCTGACAGCAATGAATGGGTAGGTGTCTGTGTTAGTTTTGTCAACATGCACCTCTGCGAAACTGAAGCAGCAGTTTGCAGAGTCCCTTTTCACAGGGAGCCTGGGCAGCCTCAGAGGTGGAACCAGAAGACGTCTTGGAGCAAGAAAGGCCTGTCCTCCAACCCTAGCTCTGCCCTTGCCACTCAACACTCCTGACAGTTTCTTAACTGCTTGAAAAGTCATTCAAACAAGGATAAAGTTTTCCTTGCAGATAACAGGAACAAAAGTCCAACGCACACAGTGGAGGCTGAATCCCAGGTTCTTCCTTATCCCCAACCACCCAAGAATTAATTGATCAGAAAGAAGTTTTACTGACTCCCACTTTCCCAGTTAATCCGCTTTCTAATTCACTTTTCCCAGCGCTGTCCACTCTCTGCCATTAATCTGTCCTCTTCTTTTTTCTACACCCTCAGCCACACAGCATATAATTATCCTCCCAGTTTTCAGAAGAAATGGCACTACAATACCTGCTATAATAGCCATGGTTCCTCGAGGTCTCTGAAGAACTGGACCCTAGATTGTTGATGTGATGGGAGGGGAAGAATGGGAGTATCAGGTGTGGTTCAGTGCAGGACTGTGACCCCATCAGGGCAGATGGCTGATTTTCCCCCAGTTGCATCCTTCATGTTCTCTCCCACAAAACCTCCAAGATAGTCTTACTAAAATATCCTTCCTCATGCTCTTCCTGCTCAAAAATTTGTCAGCCATCCAACCCACAAATGCCTATTGATTGTTACTGCCAGACTCTCCCTCACTTGTCAATCAAGATGCTGTCTGCTTTACCCCAACAATAAAGGACTAGGGCACATGTGCTGCCCACAAGCCTCCTGCCTTGTCAGAAAGCTTTGTTTTCCAGCCTCTCCAGCCTTCTCCTGGACTGTGAAGCAGAAACCCCCACTGCAAGAAGCCATCACAAAAGGTTGGAGATAAAGCCACTAGAAACAACCTTTTTTTAAATGCCATCTTGCTTTTCTATAGTTCTTGAACCAGGCTTTTGCGCTAGCACTGCGGTCTCTCTCTGGCCTGTGGCCATTCCTCTCCTCTGCTGTTTTCTCACCAGGTCTGACATTGTTTTGCATCTCCCATAGCTGTGAGCACAGCACTCTGCAAATACTTGGGTTCAATGTAGACATACTGTCTTGATTTGATTTCTCCTAGGATCTCAGTGGCTTTGTCGGCTGAATTCTCAGGCCTTTGTGTCACCTGAGGGGTAGGGCTGACAGATTTAGCAAATAAAAATATAGGAGGCCCAGTTAAAGTTGAATCTCAGATAAACAATGAATAATTTTTATATGTCCCATGCAATATTTAGTGAATATATGCAAACAATTCATTGTTGATCTGAAATTCAAATATAACAGGGCATTCTGTACTTTGGAAACCTTACTGGTGTGTCATCTAAAACTGAGCAGGAGATTAATCTCTATGTTTAGTCAGTGACATCTAGGCAACAGAGATGACCTCTGTGTGACAAAACGCAGATAATCCCTGACTACTAGAGAGAGAAAGGGAAGAGAGAATATGGGAACTCTGGCAACAGCATATGCGAACCATCTGTCTGGCAAAAAAGAGGGGGCTTTGCCCCATTCTACTGAGTCAAGGTGACGAACTGCATTTCAAGGGATGGGCCAAGTCAGGGGGACATCGTTGCAAAGCGGTGGCATGCAACAACTGCGGCCCTTCTAAGAAAGTGAAGGCCCCCACAAGGGTCCCCACCAGCCCTGCCTTGTAAACTTGTTCTAAATCAAGGTGAATAGAGGTGGAAAGTGTGGTCAGGTATGCGCCTTGGAAAGTCATCCCTGCCCACTAAGCCACTCCAGTCTGTAGAGCCACAGACTTAGATATTTTTGGACAACAGAAAAATAAACACCCATGCCCAGAAGTTAGGAGCATCCCCAGGGATTTGGGCAACTCCCATATTATCCGAGAGAGTTGGCAGCCTATTTTCTACCTGGAGAATGAGGGCATTTTTTCCTTTGTAATATGATTTCTTGGCTGGAGAGAAACTATTAGGCACCCTGAGATGCTCTGCAGAAATGCAAGATGATATTGTATTGTATTAATGTCACTTAATGGTAGCTGTCAATGATAGTGATGGAATAAATATGGAAAAGGAAATTACTGTAATTGATTGACAGTCTGGAATCTTCCATATTCGACCTAATGAGAGAAACCTATGAGCAGCAGCTTCCAGTGCAGGCTATTAATGCAAATCACATGCACCGTACTGGCATGCTGAATTATGCAATGCCATGTGAATGTCTAATCCATTTCACCAGGCTTGTCTTTATCCAGAAAAAAAAAATAGTTCGCTGACATGCTGATTAGTATATTAGGAGAGTTTAAGAAGTTTGGTGCTAAAGTAGGTGCCATCGTGGTGTTATTAATTTAGTTCTGAAAAAGACAAACAGCTCTGTGCAGCCATCAAAATCACTACATAGGTCTACAAGATAACTTTGTCAAGACTGATGGGAATTTACAGAAAAGTCTTGTGATATGTGGAAGGAATTAGCAAATAGATAAGGAGCACATCACTTTTCTAGAAAACCACTGCCAAGGACTCAGTACCCATGCACAACCAGACACGTGCCAAGACATCTACCATGCCTGCATAGTTGCTGTTTTGCAGTTGTTCAGAAACTTGTGGAAAGTTCTAAAGGAATCAGATGTGAAAGGTCAAGGGAATAACAGATACAAATAAGATTTAGATCCTTCCTTAGGGACCCCATGGAGATGTAAGTACTGGCCAGCCATCATCTTCCAAAACAGCAAAGCACTCCCTATAGGAATATGCTTTATATGGGAAAAAGTCTTTGCGATAGAAAAGTAAGTTGCTGATTACCCACAAAATACTCATCCCCCAAATTCACAGCTTTGAGAAGTCCATGGCCCTAACTAAGCCCTTTACACTCTGTACGTATTAATACTTAAAATTTGGACCAATAGAGGAGGGGAGCAGAATTCTAACTATGTGCCCCCCAGCTCCTAGGAGTAAGCTCTGACCTGGTTGCTCAGAGGTACCACAAACGTTCCCAGGTTGGCAAGCACTGGACTGAAAGAGAGAAAAAGAGAAGGTATCAACAAATGCAATTTTACACTAACGGTCTACAGAAAGTTTTAAGTTGGTACACAGACGAACTTTTTTTTTTTTGAGATGGAGTTTCACTCTTGTTGCCCATACTGGAGTGCAATGGTGCAATCTCACTCTGCCTCCCAGGTTCAAGCAATTCTCCTGCCTCAGCATCCCAAGTGGCTGGAATTACAGACACTCACCACCACACCCAGTTAATTTTTGTATTTTAGTAGAAATGAGGTCTCCCCATGTTAACCAGGCTGGTCTTGAACCCCTGACCTCAGGTGATCCACCCACTTTAGCCTCTCAAAGTACTGGGATTACAGGCGTGAGCCACCACGCCCAGCCAGATATGAACTTTTTATTTAATTCCACACAAATTTTTTGGACACCTTTTAAGTGCCAGGTGCTGTGCTAGACCCTGGATATACAAGCACCGCTCTTGCCCTTCTGAAGCTTACATTCTAATGGAAGATGCAGTAGGAGGTAATGATTACAAGAGAATGTGAAGAGCGTGACAAAAGAGGGAAGAGCACAGGTATATCAGGGAGACTGAAGTGGCCAGGGGATTCGGGAAGATGTCGTTGAGGAAGTAGTCCCTAAGCCAGGACTCTACAGATTCTGGATATTTTACATTGACAAATAAAGCAAAAACTGTATATTTTTATGGTGTACAACATGACATTTTAACATATGCATACGTTGGCATTCAATGAGCTAAATCAAGCTAATTAACATATCCAATATCTCACATACCTATCATTTGTTGTAATAAGAATATTTAAAATCTATCTTAGCAATTTTCAAGCATATAATACATTATTATTAACTATGTATACGATTAATCTCCTGAGCTTATTCTATCTAACTAAAAGTTTGTATTCTTTGACCAACATCTCCAAAACCCTGGCATATCCACCAGCCCAGCCTCTGCCCGCTGCCATTCTACTGTCTACTTCTATGAGTTCGGCTTCCGAGATTAGACACGTAAGTGAGATCATGCAGTATTTGTTTTTCTCTGCCTGGCTTATTTCACTTAGCATAATGTCCTCCAGGTCTATTTATTTGTTGCAAATAGAATTTCCTTCTTTTTTAATGTCTGAATAATATAATACTATATATAAAGTATTTCATTATATGTAGATATCATGTAATAGTCTTTATTTATGTGACATATACATATACATCACATTTTCCTTACCCATTCATCTACAGATGGACACTTGGGTTATTTCCATATCTTGGTTAGCATGAACAGTGCTGCAGTGAACCTGGGAGTGCAGAGATCTCCCTGATGTATTGATTTCATTTCCCTTAGCTGTATACCAAGATGCAGGATTGCTGGATCATATGCTAGTCAAATCTTTAATTTTCTGAGGAAATTTCATACTGTTCTCCATAATGACTATACTAGATAGTGAGGTGCTTTTTCATTTTAATAATCATGTAGTAATACAAATGTGTATTAGGAAAAATATATACTTGACAAACTTATGATTGCATTGTCATTATATATACTAACATAAATTTTCCCGTTTAATTAATTACTTATTTAAGACATGGTCTCACTCTGTCACCCAGGCTGAGTGCAGTGCTATGATCACAGCTCACTGTGGCCTTGAACTCCCAGGCTCAAGCAATCCTTTCACCTCAGCCTTTCAAGTAGCTGGGACTACAGGTATGTGCCGACATGCCTGGCTAATTTTTTTTTTTTTGTAGAGATGGAGGTCTCACTATGTTTCTCAGGCTGATTTTGAACTCCTGGACTAAAGCAATCCTCCCACTTTGGCGTCCCAAAGTGCTGGGACTACAGGCATGAGCCCCGTGCCCAGCCAAATTTTCCCTTTTTAAATATATCTAATTTTCCCTTTTTAAATAGACTTAATTTTAAAAGTGAGTTGTCAAAATATGAAGCAAATAACAGTGCAATTAGTCCTCACATATACTACAGACTGTGAATTTGGTGGTGAGTGACATTTGGAAACCTGCATGAGGGAGAGGTAGCAGGAAGGTGAGAAGGGGCTGCCCCAGGATGGGGCCCTGCGGGTAGCGTTCAAATAACAAAACTAAGACAGAGAAAGTCGACTCAGAAAGTTCCTCCATGAGTTCTCACCTATATTGGAATCTTCATTCACCATCACCAGTCCCCCGCAGTGTAACGTATTCTCGTCGAATTTTCTATAGACGAATTGAGGCCCCTATGAGGTCAACTAAAACCCTAAAGGTCACGCAGCAAGTTAGCAGCGCAAAGAGAATTAATGACACACACACGGCCACCCTTGCCCAGTCAAGAATGTCCGTCTGCATCTCTCTCGCCTCCGAAGTTCCAAGGGTGCCGTAAAATGGAAAATGAAACTTTCTGTAAAGCAAACTGAGTGTGGTAGAGGACTTCGGAGGAAAAAATAAGGGCTGTGGCTGGCCTGAAAACACTACATTGTTTTTATTACCGTATGTACTTTGAGATGACCCAATTCGACGGTGCTTGAGGAAGCTTGCTCAATATATGTTCTGTCTCTTTTCCTCTTTCCAAAAAAGGCTACATTCACAGGTACTTGGGACTTTGTCAGCTCATGATGGGGCAGACACATTTCAACCCACAGTACAGAATACAGAATGTGGATTTCATTCTACAGTGTAATCTCTTGCAGAATTTTAAGCAGGTGAGTGATATGATCTGATTTCTGCTTTTAAAAGGTCACTCAGATTGCTGTGTGGAGAACGGATTATTAGGGCCAGGACCACAGACAGGGACACCATTAGTGCAACACTTCAGGCAGGAGATGCTGGTGACTTGCAGGAAGGTGTTCTGAGAACTGTGACCAGGTATGTGCAGCACTTAGGCAGCTGGGGTCTCTCAAAGAACTGAACCAGGAAATGAGCTAACACTCAATCCAAAGAACTCCCAGTCCCTAAAAAGCCAGTTGGCCACACTGGAGAGTCCACATCCTATCTAGCACAATCTCCGGCTCTTGCAAAGACAAGAAAGGGCATTCCAGGATAGATGGAACGTCTTCGGTGGAGCGATGATGATGAGAAGATGGAACTTCTCAATGTCAACTTTGTAGTTGGGTTTTCCACCTGGCTCCCCATTATCCAGATAACTTATGAAAAGGCAATGTGTCATTCACTAGTTTCTCTACACCATAGGGAAGATAGTTCCATTTCCTAGTCTCCACCATCGAAGGGATAATGAGCTCCGTAAGCCTATCACTGCTGTATGAAGAGGAGGAAAGGGTGTTCAACCCAAAGCTCTTCCAGGAATCTACACTGGCTGCACGGGTTCCTCAGTCTGGGAAGGCCACTGGTGTTCAGTCCATTTCCCTGACTGGTACTTCCTCAGCCCTGCCACCATGGTTCAACCAATCCCTTCTTTGTCCCTGCCCTGCCTCCTGCCCCACCTCTTTCCTTCGTCTCTCTCTGACCCCCAGGGCTCTCCTAGGCTTCCAGCTTCAGAGTTCCTGATTCACTCACTCATCCAGCATTTACATGAGAGCACCTACCATGCGCCAGGCTCTGCTCTAGATCCTAAGCATCCAGACGCCATGCTTGCGCTCACAAAGCTTGTATTCTAGTCAGAAGAGACAAGCAAATAAGAGAATCAGTTTGGCCAGGTGTGATGGCTCATGCCTGTAATCCTAGCACTTTGGGAGGCCAAGGTGGGTGGATCACCTGAGGTCAGGAGTTCGAGACCAGCCTGGCCACCATGGAGAAACCCCATCTCCACTAAAAATACAAAAATTAGCCAGGTCATGGTGGCGGGCACCTATAATCCCAGCTACTCATAGGGCTGAGGCAGGAGAATTGCTCAAACCCAGGGGGCGGAGATTGCAGAGCTGAGATCACTCCACTTCACTCCAGCCTGGGTGGAAGAGTGAAACTCCATCACAAATTAAAAAAAAAAAAAAGAAGAATCCATTTAAAAACATCAAATAGTGATAGCGCTCTCTATGCAGGAGTATTTTAAAACACACACACTTCTTTCTGAGAAGATCACGTTTGTCAGGCTCTATACCATGTGAAGAGTAAGTGAACAGCAGTCCAGGTAGACGAATAGTTTGTGCAAAGGCCCTGGGGCAGAGTGAAAGGGAAGATTCATGGAGCTGAACACAGGCCAGCGTGCAGTAATTCTCAATGGGACTGTCAGTGACAACATGATATGGGACTGTCCTTGAGCTTGGGGATTCCTAACATCTCTGGCCTCCCTCCCACTAAATGCTGGTCAAGCCCCCAGTCCTAACTACTATAAATTACCTGACACACATGCTTTTTCCAGTGGCATGTGAGCAGCTGTAGTGCTGCCTCAGTCAAGAAGCACAGCAGGCAGGAATGAGCACAGTTCAATGGGGACAAAGAGGAAGGTGGGCCCGTTTCACCCCAGCCTTTGCAGGCAGGTGTATTATTTTCCTAGGACTACTGTGACAAAGTGCCACAAACTGAGTGGCTGAGATAACACAAGTTTTTTAACTCACAATTCTGCAGACTGGAAGTCTAAAATCAAGGTGCCAGCATTGCTAGTTCCTTCTGAGGGCTGCAAGGGAGGCTCTATCCCATACCTTTTTCTAACTTCTTGTGGCTCAAGCATTTTGCTTTGCAGACACTGCTCTACATCATCTTCTCTCTGTACGTGTCTGTCTCTGTGTCTAAATTGCCTTTTTCATATGGGCATCAGTCATGTTGGTTCAGGGCCCACCTACCAACCCCATCTTAACTTAATCATCTGCAAAGAACTTATTTCCAAATAAGGCCACATTCACAGGCACTTGAGACTTCAGCATCTTTTGGGGGAGATGCAGTTCAACCCCTAATACAGGATATGGAATTTGAATTTTATTTTCAATGTAATCTCTTGGAGAATTTTAAGCAGGTGAGTGATAAGATCTGATCTCTGCTTTTAAAAGGTCGCTGGAGTTGCTGTGTGGAGAATGGATTATTGACAGCAAGACCAGAAGCAGGGATGCCAATTAATGCAAAACTTCAGGCAGCAGATGCTGGTGGCTTGGAAGAAGGTGTCGTGATAACTGTGGTCAGGTATACACAGCACTTAGACAGCTGGGGCCTCTCAAAGAACTGAACTAGGAAGTGGGCTAACACATCCGACACTCAGCGTGGCCAAGCTGTCTGGGGACAGACGACCAAAATACAAACTGTGGGACCTGAAGGTAACCAGCCTTCAGGTAGAGACCAGATGACCTAGACAGGTTTCTGAGGGCAGACGGAGAATGAAGAGATCTTCCAAGTGCCCTTCCAGCTGCAGGAGTATATAGTGCTAACAGCATCCACACTCTAAGTCAAGACAAAAATCTGCCTCTGCCACGTCGAGCAACTTAGGCCGAGAGAGGCCAGCTGACAATGGCATACGCCAGGGCCGCACACTGCCACTTCCTTTTCGAGCTGTACCAATACACGTCCCTTCCAATCAATTAATATTTCCCTCTCAGTGAACAAGAACAAGTTAACACGCTGACACAGTGTGGGCTACTTTCCAGGGTTTGTCTGCTGACAGATTAAAAAGTATGTCAACATGGCTTGATACTAACAAATATTGCAAAGCGGGAGCCTTTGTTTGTTTTGTTTTATTTTGTTTTGTTTTGTTTTCCCGGTTCGCTGGTAATGCTGGTGAACCCACACCTGCATTCATGCAAAGGTAGACTGACCAGGTGATGTCAGCCCAGCCAAGACCTCGGTATGCAAAAGTGCTGGTGAATTGCAACAGCCAGTCAGTTGCTCACTCCTGCTGGATGAATCAGCCAGGAGAACAGCAGCCAGTGAGTAGGTGCGCAGCTTCTTTATTATGCAATTGGAGGGTACGACATGGTTGTCATAAGATGCACTTTTAAGTGGCTGAGTTTTCAATATTAAAGGTGAAAGGTGGCAACAGGAGAAGCTTTTTGCAACTTTTCAAGAAAAGTTCTTTTTTTTAAAGTGTCTTTTAATTTTTTAAATAAAGCACTAACTCTGAATGTTTTCTCATTCTCCAACCTCTCTGGCTACCTGCTCACAAAGAGTGATTAAGGGCTGTCTGACATCCAAGGTCACTGGACTGGCGGGAATGCAAAGTCCCTCTAAAGAGCAGGGTTTGCCAGCTACGGCCCACCGCTCAATTCCATTCCACCATCTGCTTCTGCACTGCGCCTGATCAAAGTCTGGCTTTCATGTTTTTAAATGGTTTTTAAAAAATTTAAAAAGCCGTATTTCATAACACACGACTCACATTTCATCACACTTGAAAATTAAAGCTACACTTAATTCAAGTTTCAACATCCATAAAGAGAGGTGTATTGAAATACGGCCATGCCCATTTGTTTCCATATTATCTATGATGCCTTTCATGAAACAACAGCAAGGTTGAATAGTTTTTCAGAGACTGTTTGGCCTAAAAAGTCTAAAATGTTGCCTGTCTGATTCTTTAGAGAAAAATTTTGATGACTCCTACTATAGAGTTTGAGGAAGAAGCATACTGGATCCTGCTATGTGGTTTCTATGCCATTTTCTTTTCTTTTCTTTTTTCCTGAGACAGAGTCTCACTGTGTCACCCAGGCTGGAGTGCAGTGGTGTGATCTCAGCTCACTGCAACCTCCACCTCCCAGATTCAAGCGATTCTCCCTGCCTCAGCCTCCCGAATAGCTGGGATTACAGGCATGCGCTACCACACTGGCTAATTTTTGTATGTTTAGTAGAGACAGGGTTTCACCATGTTGGCCAGGCTGGTCTCAAACTCCTGACCTCAGGTGATCCACCTGCCTTGGCCTCCCAAAGTGCTGGGATTACAGGCGTGAGCTACTCTGATGGCCTCTATGCACTTTCAATTATTCTCCTAACTCTTTTAGATTACTTTTATTAATTTAAAAATCTGTATGAAGCTCCTACTAGGCAGGCAACATGCTGGGTCCTGGAGGTACAGCTGAGAACAATGAGGGACAGCCCCTGCTCTCAGAGCTGAAAGTCCAGGGGAATAACAGGCGTTAATCACACCATGCAAATGCAACGTACCAAAAAACGATAACCTTGGCAAGTGTTCAGACAGGAGGTTCCCAGAGCTATAAAAGCACAAAGTAGGTGAATTGATCTCCTGTTCTGGAATATCAAGGAAGATATGCCAAGGTGTAGATTAATGATTATCTGGAATTTGTAGGAAATGTTGACGTTAGCAAGGGAAGAGGGAAGAGAACGAGTATTTCAATTTCTTTTGGGTATGTGTGTTTTTGTTTTTTGAGACAAGAGTTTTGCTCTTGTTGCCCAGGCTGGAGTGCAGTGGCATAATTCCAGCTCACTACAACTTCCGCCTCCTGGACTCAAGCGATTCTTCTGCCTCAGCCTCCCAAGTAGCTGGGACTACAGGCATGCACCACCATGCCCAGCTAATTTTTTTTTTGTATTTAGTAGAGATGGGGTTTCACCATGTTGGTCAGGCTGGTCTCAAACTCCTGACCTCAGGTGATCCACCCGCCTCAGCTTCCCAAAGTGCTGGGGTTACAGGCGTGAACCACTGTGCCCGGCTGCGTATTTCAATTTATTGGCCACATCCTTCTTACATTCTTCCAGTCCTTACTGTACTGGAATGGGGAGAAGCACAGAAAAGGAGAGGAGCAAGGACAAGGCAAAGGTGGAGGGTTGGGAAGGATCCAAGCTATGCAGACACGGTCTTTACCCTAAGGGCAGTGGGGAGTTGTGCAACACCTTGTCAGCAGCACTATTCCATGAGCAAAACTCTGGAAGCAACCAAAAGACCAGAGGAGAACAGATAAATAAAAACTGGTATAGTCACACAATGGAGCATTAAAAAGCAGTGAAAGCAAATCCACTACAACCACATGCAACAACATGGATGAGTCTTAGCAACATGTTATTAAATAAACAAAGCAGATCCCAGCAGATAACACACAATACGATCAACTTCACATAAAGTTAAAGGTAACTAAAATTTAACAAGATGTATTTTAGGAATATACTAATGTAATAAAACCATATTTCAATAAAGCAAGGAAATCGCCAAATACAAGGCTTAGAATCGTGAGTTGGCAGTGTTAGGGGATGGGGCGCAGCACTCAGATAGATAAACATTGTGAATGTTCCATTTTTTTTGTGGGTAATAGGTTCATAGATATTTATTATATTAAAAATTCAATGCCAGACACGGTGGCTCAGGCCTGTGATCCTAGCACTTTGGGAGGCCTAGGCGGGTGGATCCCCTGAGATCAGGAGTTTGAGACCAGCCTGGCCAACATGATGAAACCTCGTCCCTACTAAAAATACAAAGAAATTAGCCAGGCATGGTGGCAGGCATCTGTAGTACCAGCTACTTGGGAGGCTGAGGCAGGAGAATCACTTGAACCTGGGGACAGGAGGTTGCAGTGAGCCAAGATTGCGCCACTTTACTCCAGCCTGGGTGTAAGAGTGAAACTCTGCCTCAAAAAAAAAAAAAAAAAAAATTCAAGGCCAAGTACAGTGGCTCACACTTGTATTATAATATCAGCACTTTGGGAAGCTGGGGCAGGAGGATTGCTTGAGCCCAGACCACAGTGAGTTATGACTGCACCACTGTACTCTACCTTGGGCATCAGAGCAAGACCCTATCTCCTTAAGAAAAAAATTAAAAATAGCCTGGCGTGGTGGCTCGTGCCTGTAGTCCCAGCTACTCGGGATGCTGAGGTGGGAGGATCGCTTGAGCCCAGGAGTTCTGGGCTGTAGTGTGCTATGCTAACCGGGTGTCCACACTAAGTTTGGCATCAATATGGTGACCTCCCGGGGTCGGGTGACCACCAGGTTGCCTAAGGAGGGGTGAACCGGCCCAGGTTGGAAACAGAGCAGGTCAAAACTCCCGCACTGATCAGTAGTGGGATCACGCCTGTGAATAGCCACTGTACTCCAGCCTGGGCAACATAGCGAGACCCTGTCTCAAAAAAAATAAAAATAAAAATAAAAAATAATTAAAAAATAAAAATAAAAATAGCCATGAGGCTGATGTAACTATTACGCATTGTTATGCCTGTATCAAAATACGTCATATACCTTATAAATACATACGTCTACTATGTACTCACAAAAATGAAAAATAAAAAAAATGAAAACAAAACAAAATAACCATGAGAAGTTATGGGCATTTATAACAGAGGGTGGCATGTTCAACATGCTCATTTCCGGTTCATCATGATCTCTCTGGCTGAATTCTGGAGAATTCTTTGGAATGGGGCAAGAGTGGAAGCAGGTAGCCTAGTGAAGAGGCTACTGTAAAGGTACAGCCAGAGATGAGGGAGGCTTAGACCTGGGGAAAGGTGGCAGAGGCAGAGAGAATCGTACCTTTGCTCAGACTGACTTGCTGCCCATGTTTGCATTTCGGGCATCAGTATTAAAGAAACAGCAACTCAACACTCTTAAGTAGATGCTAGGAAATAAAACGGAATCAGGTGGGAGCTGAATGATGAGAACTTACGAACATAAAGACGGGAACAGCAGATGCTGGAGTCTAGTTGAGTGGGGGAGGGTGGGAGGAGGGAGAGGAGAAGAAAAGATGATTATTGGGTACTGGGCTTAATAACTGGATGGTGAAATAATATGTACAACAAGCCCCTGTGACATGTTTATCTATGCAACAAAGCTTTACATATACCTCCACACATAAAATAAAAATTAAATTGTAAAAAAAAGGAAATTAATCAGGACAGTGTTTGTGGCAACAGATTTCCAAGTCATCTCATTAGGAAAGGTGTTATCCAGTGAATGAACATAGACTCCATCTGAATGATGCTTTGGGAAGCATCTGAGCATGATCAGCCCGGGAGCTAGCATAAGAGAGCTCCAGAAAACTCTTCTTATCTCCTGGAAAAATAAGAGAAAAATCACAACAAAACTATACTTGGACAATGTCACCCAGCCGCCCAGGAAGGTTTTCTCCCTCCCTCTCACTACACCTGTCTTCTGCCTCCACAATGATGACTTCTCTGAAGTAACAACTCTGGGAAACTGATTTCTCAATGGTCATGTTTAGTTTGGTGACTGCTCACTCGTCACTGCAGTTGGAGGTACAGGGTCAAGGCTAAAGTCCAGCAAAGGCGAGTGACGATTCTGCCACCCATTCTCTCGGGAAGGCTTGGAGTCATTCATGGGTGGCCACCATCTTCTCTTCACTAGGCAGCTGGTGGAACGTCAGAAGGAACTCGTTTTAGGCCTTTTGGGTTCAGGCTGCTTGGTCTCTCACTGCTTCTCTATTATGAGGCTGCCCAGTGAAGTGAAGCTTAGGATCTGGTGCTCTTAGCTCCACCCTGACTAGCTAAGAAACCTGGGGGCGGGGTGGGGTGGGCCATGGACCTGTGAATCTGTGACAACACAGTTGAAGGCACCCTGCAGATGTTACTCACCACCCCTAGGAAGCAGTCTCTACCCTGTCACTCCTCCTTTCTACTGTGGATGCTGCTGCGTTTCTCTGCATCAGGGTCAAATGGTCCCAAATAACTTTGACTTCTCTCCCAACAGGTCTAATTTACCCCATAGACGCAGGACAGGAGAACAAGGGCAGAAGCTCACTGATGCTGTTCTCAGCAGTCATAGATCTTTCATCCACCCTGGTGGGCAGGCTTTAACCTCTCAGTGCCCAATGGCTTCTCTTCCTTTCCTCTTCAGCTCTCTCGTTTTTTTAAATCTGGTTGCTTGTTAGTTACTATACTTGCAAAACAAACAGTTGGGAAAAGAATAAGAAGAGGAAGGGGAAGGGGAAGAGGAAGGGGAAGAAGAATCCAGTTGCTTTCTACCTTCTAAAATCTTCAGACCAGATTGAGTAAAATGACATTGTAAGAACACAGAAGGAGAAAGAGAAGAAAAAGAAGAAAGGGCCAACCACCCTTTCCTCCATCACAGCCCATATCCTGAGTCAACAAGTCTCCTTGTCTTCCTCCTGTCCCCTTCCCCAAGAAATAACAATGCATGACACTATTTACAAAATGAGTTTCACAGTTCCACGTTCTGAAGGCTTTCAAGTAAGTTTTCTAACTCAGGGGATATTAGATAAGAATCTGCCCATCAAATGATATGAATAATAATAATGATAATCTTTACAAGGGCTGTGAAAGCCCTGAAGAAGAACAGATTTTGAATTCTGAGAAATCCGGAGGGTGCTTCTCTCAGACAGCCTCACACAGAGGAGAGCCATGGTGCTGGGAGTCAGGGGTTGGGGGTGGGGTGGGATGCTCACTTAGGAGCGTTCTGACCACGTGTTCACATGCCCCGTGGACTCAGGAATGACGGACTCCGGCAACATGACAAGATCCCAGTTCACTCTTTTACATTGCATATTAAACAGATTTGCCCCGAGTAACGGATCAACATATTTACACAGATTATGAGTCATAGCCCCAAAGAACTGGAAAAGGTCTAGAAATCACCTAATCCAACTTGCTCATGTTACAGAAAAGGAAACTGAGGCCCAAAGACCCCAAGATACTGGCCCAGTCACACTTTGTGGCAGGGCTGGGGCTCAGATATTGCTTTCCAAGCGCCCAGTGTCTCTGAACTTTAGTGGAATTATTCTGTTATCTTACAGCAGACAGAAAAGCAACGAGGAAAACAAGATGAAGAAAAAAGAAATTGAAACAGGGAGAAAAGGATGGAAGAGATAGTAACAGAATTACAGGAGAAACTGTCTGCCCCAGCCATCTCTATCTTCCTCTGTATCTGCTTGATCTCATTCTTTTCCGTAACGAGTCTCTACCCCGTGTCCCACAGGCTGGCTCCTGAAACAGCGCAGCGTTATTGAGTTTATTCCAAATACACTTGATCCTTGAACAAAACACGTTGAGTCCACTTATTCATGGATTTTTCTTTTCTGCCTCTGCCACCTCTGAGACAACAAAACCAGTCCCTCCTCTCCTCTTCCTCCTCCTCCTCGGCCAACTCAACCTGAAGACAAGGAGGGTGAAGATCTTTATGATGATCCACTTCCATTTAATGAAGAGTAAACATATTTTATCTTCCAATGATTTTCTTTCTTTTTTTTTTTTTTTTTGAGATGGAGTCTCAAATAGGTACATTTGTGGAATACATTGTGGAGGTGGGAGACAGGTACCCAGGCTGGAGTGTAGTGGCACCATCTCAGCTCACTGCAACCTCTGCCTCCCAGGTTCAAGTGATTCTCCTGCCTCAGCCTCTCAAGTAGCTGGGATTACAGGCATGCACCACCATGCCCAGCTAATTTTTGTATTTTTAGTAAAGATGGGATTTCACCATATTGCTCAGGCTGGTCTTGAACTCCTGATCTCAGGTGATCCACCTGCCTCGGCCTCCCAGAGTGCTGAGATTACAGGCGTGAGCCACTGTGCCTGGTCTCTATGATTTTCCTAATGACTTTTTTTTCTCTAGCTAAATTTATTGTAAGAATACAGTATATATGGCTGGGTGCAGTAGCTCATGACTGTAATCCCAGCACTTTGGGAGGCCAACGTGGCAAAATCCCGTCTCTACTAAAAAAAACAAATACAAAAATTATCTGGGCGTGGTGGCAGGTACCTGTAATTCCACCTACTTGGGAGGCTGAGGCAGGAAAATCACTTAAACCCAGGAGGCAGAGGTTGCAGTGAGCTGAGATCATGCAACGGCACTCCCGCCTAGGCAACAGAACAAGACTCCGTCTCAAAAAAATAAATAAATAACACAGTATATAATACATGTAACATACAAAATGTGTGTTAACCAACTGTTCTTATTATCCGTAAAATTTCTGGTCAAGAGTAGGGTATTAGTAGTTAAATTTGGGGGAGATCAGATTTTCTGCTACACAGGGGGTCAGCACCCCTAACCTCCTAGTTGTTCAAGTCAACTGCACTTTTGAAGAGCGCCTGTAAATGAGAACGTTGGTGGGGCTCAGAAGAGTCAGAACAAAATTTTCAGTATCTTTGTACCATGCCCACCTCGGCCCACTCCCCGACCACTGCCAGTGAGGATGTGAGACCTGATCATCTAGGCCTAAAAGTGCAGCTCACAAGCATCATCTGGCACTGTCAAAAAGACAGAGTCGTGGCCAGGCGTTGCGGCTCACACATGTAATCCCAGAGGTTTGGGAGGCTGAGGCAGTAGGATTGCTTGAGGCCAGGAGTTCAAGACCAGCCTGGATAACATAATGAGATCCCCATCCATACAAAAAGTTTAAAAATTAGCCAGTTGTGGTGGTGCATGCCTGTAGTCCCATCTACTCAGGAGGCTGAGGTGGAAAGACCATGTGAGCTCAGGAGTTAGAGGTTAAAGAGAGCTATGATCCCGCCACGGCACTCCAGCCTGAGCCACAGAGCAAAGCCCTGTCTCAATAAACAAATACATAAATAGACTCTTGGGCGCCACCTCAAACCTAAGGGATCAGAACGTGCCTGTTAGTTAACAAGATGCCTAGATGACTCATGCACACTGAAGTGTGAAGCAATGATGGGGAGGTCATTAGCAATGGCTCTTCCCCCACCTGCCTCTTTCAGTCACAAACTTGCTTCTGGGCCCTGGGAAGAAGACAGGTCAGAGATTTCAAAGACTGAGTAAAATGTACAGTGGGAAAAAAAGAAAAGGAAGGAAGGAAGAAAGAAAGAAAGAATCACATATATCACCTTGAATAAATAAAAGGAAAAATAAAAAGAAAGAAATGCACAGTTTTAACATGCTAAAATCCAGCTGGGCTCTGTGGCTCACACCTGTAATCCCAGCACTTTGGAAAGCTGAGGTGGGGATCATTTGAGATCAGGAGTTTGAGAACAGCCTGGACAACATGGTGAAACCCTGTCTCTACTAAGAAAACAAAAATTAGCCAGGCATGGTGGCAGGCACCTGTAGTCCCAGCTACACAGGACACTGAGGCAGGAGAATCACTTGAACCTGGGAGGGGAGGCTACAGTGAGCCAAGATCATGCCACTGTACTCCAGCCTGGGTGATAGAGCGAGACTCCATCTCAAGAAAAAACAAAAAAAAAAACCAGCTAAAATCCAGGAACAAAACAGAGAAATCCACTAAAAATAGGTTGCTCCATAGCACTCCAGTGTGGTCTGACCTTTCTTCTTCAGGCCAGATGTCATCCTATGACATCCCTAGAATCCCTATGATAGGTGAGGTTTAGCAGAATCTGAAGGGAAGTAGATTTCCAGTATTACCAGCCACTCCTGAATCAGGAAAGTATAAAGGGCAGAAAAGATTTAAATATCTTGAACTTGCCCGATTATGAGGCAGAGCTAATCTCCCTCCATCCCTGGCTGGAAACGGGAAACTGGGGTCAGGTGGAGCAGGAAGATGTGGCTAGTCCTGCTGCTTCAAAGAGGCAACTTTGCAGCCAAGGTTTTCTAATGAGCAGCGTGGTGGCAAAATCACAATAAAGTTAGCAAGAGAAAATCTTCAGGTGTCAGTTCCAATTAGGGAGTAACAGACAGGGAATAAAAAGCATTATATGGAAAACCAGTTCCAACATTGAAGCTGGTAAGAGAATATTGACTTATATCCCTATTTTTCCCAAGTGCCATGTCACCCCATGCATCACATTGACACTGATGAGGATTTCTTGTTACATAATCTCTTTGCCAACATCAGGAAATAGCCCTACCCTTTTATCTAAACAGATGTGATCTTGAGAGTTACCCTCCTTACATATCTCCAGTTAGGCTGCTCAAAATAAGATTCCTGAAAGGGGAAAGAAGAGGAGAAAAGTACACATCAACATAGAATGAGTAAGCTCGAAAAAAAAAAAAAAGACAGAGCAAATTCTACAATGTGCATCCTATGAATAGACACCGCCAATATGTGATGTATATAAAGCATTCTGCACCCTTCACAGGTTTTACGTAATCTGCGGATTTTGCCAATCATGTTCATATTTATAGCCACATGCAACTCTTCGTGACACAAAAGCTAAAACAAAGGCCAAAACTTCTACCCTGGAGAATCTGAATCCGGTTGCTTTCTACCTTCTGTCTACACACACACACACACACACACGCACAAGCCATCACCATAATACAACTCTCCTGTGCCCATCACAGCTATGTAACATCACACTGTTATCCACCAAAGAACTCCGCGCAAAGGTCTTCACCACCAAGAATGAAAGCAAACCTCACTCTCACATAGGATTGCCCTTGTCATATGGCGAGAAGATGTGTAACTTGGCTTCTGAATTGGAAATGCTCAGGGAAAAAAAAAACAGATTTCAGGATCTCAGCAAAACTCCAACGTTACCACCTCACTCGTTCCACATGCTCATAAAGTAACACACGTGTGTACACTTTCATGCTCCCATATGCTTCCTAGGCCTTCAAAAGATATTTTTCTCTATTTTTATTGAACTTTGAATCCAGCTCTGCAACAATGAAAGTCTGAGGCTGTTCCAATCTGCTTCATCTTTGAGCTGGCTCTGGGCAAGGCAAGTAAATTGTAGTTCGGTTTCGTCCCACTATAAAAATCAGCAAACCTGAGCTCTGTTTTCCTCTTATCGTGGGTAGGTTGTTCATAGCCAGGACCCAGTCCAAATAACTTGAGATATTTTGCCTCTTCAGAAAAAGTTGGGGGGACACAGAGGGAAAAAACTCCTTTAAATCAGTCATAAGCCCTCTGAAATGAAATGAGGAAGGGAGTGTTTGGCTCACTGCCATCTTGCAAATGTGTTTTCAAAACCAATTATGACGCGGTGAGCAAGCAGTATATCTGTTCCTGCTCCAGAATCCGTAGACCAATCGGTGGGGTGGGGATTTCTTGGACTCTCTGGTTCTTGGGACTGGGGGGACAGTTCTCTGTGGAAGCCTCTTGATAGAAGAAAGGATTTCTTTCTCAAAAGGACATCTTTTATTTCCCCATCTGTTTCCTCTCACAGTACAATCTGGGGTCAACCCCGGTCTTATAACATCTCAAAGGATAATCTGGCACTTTCTTTCCATACATGTGAATATGTCGACTGCAAAGGGCTGACTTTTACTGCCTCTTTGGCCACAGAGACGTACAAGGTGAAGGGAACACTCCCCAGCTCGCCTCTATCTGAGGATATGTTATCAATAGACAGGGGGTGAATGACTTTTGAAGGGCAAAAGAAGGACACTCCCAAAGGAAAGGGTGGTAACTGATTTTGTTTTCAAAAACTGCAAATCCCTGTATCTGCTTAAAGCAAATGAGGCACTAAGGCTGCAAAGACCATTGTTCCTCTCCAGCACCATTTCCAACGTGGAGGAAGACAGAACAGCCTTTGACATGGCCACTTTGTCTTCTCAGACGGTGAAGTTTGTCTTCTCAAGTTCAAACTACTGGGACACAGCATGGAGTTGGTGGACACTCAGTGACAAATGGTTTAAAACTTTTATAGGAATCCAAGAAAAAAGGAGGAGAAAGCAAAAACAAAGATACTCTGTGTGTGTATATGTGGGATACTGTTTCACTGTCACCCAGGCTGGAGTGCAGTGGCACAATCTCCACTCAATGCAACCACCCACTCCCAGGTTCAAACAATTCTCATGCCTCAGCCTCCCAAGTAGCTGGGATAATAGCATACACCAAAACACCCAGCTAATTTTTGTATTTTTAGTAGAGACAGGGTTTTGCCATGTTGGCCAGGCTGGTCTGGAATGCCTGGCCTCAAGTGATCTGCCCACTTTGAACTCCCAAAGTGCTGGAATTACAGGCATAAACCACTGCACGCAGCCAACAAAGAGATTTTTAATAATGCTACTGAAAAACCAAACTGTCCCTGCTCCTTACCTTCCTGTCCTCTTTAGTGGGGTGAGCTCCCTGAATGTAGAGGTAATCAAGCTGATGATGTGATAGCTAACATAGAATACAAGCCACGCAATCTCCCTCACCACCACATCAGGTTCCCTGGCTATAGCCCCCAGCATCAGAGATCCTCTCCTTCTCTTCCTCCTCTGCAAAACTCCAGAGTACAGGAAGGAGCACCTACTCCCAGTAAAATCCAACATTTTATTTTCAAATATAGTGCTAAAAAGAAATTGAAAGTAAAATCACTTACAATAAAATGACCCTTGTGAAAGAATAACTAATTTTATACAAAGCTCTGCATCACCAGAGAAAGAAGAGGAAATGAACACCAAGGAGAAATAAGAATTCGCTTAAATGGATAGGTAAGTTTTTCAGATGGTGAAATACTTACTTGATGAAATAAAAAGATTAAATTCTAAAAATCAAAGTGATAAGAAAATTTTTGTAAAAATGAATACCAGGGTGGGTGCACTCCTACCTGTAATCCCAGCACTTTGGGAGGCTGAGGAAGAAGGATTGCGTGAGGCCAGGAGTTTGAGACCAGCCTGGCCAACATGGCAAAACCCCATCTTTACTAAAATTACTAAAATTAGCCAGGCATGGTGGTGTGCACCTGTACTCTCAGCTACTTGGGAGGCTGAGGCTTGAACCTGGGAGGAAGGCAGAGGTTACAGTGAGCTGAGATCATACCACTACACTCTAGCCTGGGCAACAGAGTTAGACTCTGCTAAAAACAACAACAACAACAACAACACTAGATGTCATAATTAGATGGAACAATTATTAAATCAAATAACAAAAAAGTTTTATTAATTTTTTTTTTAGATGGTGTCTCACTCTGTTGCCCAGACTGGAGTGCAGTGGCGAGATCTTGGCTCACTGCAACCTCCACCTCCCAGGTTCAAGTGATTCTCCTGCCTCAGCCTCCTGAGTAGCTGGGATTACAAGCACACACCACCACAGTTGGCTAATTTTTCTATTTTTAGTGAGATGACATTTCATCATGTTGGTCAGGCTGGTCTTGAACTCCTGACCTTGTGATCTACGCACCTCGGCCTCCCAAAACCCTGGGATTACAGGCTTGAGTCACCACGCCCAGCCAATATTTTTTAAGTTATAAGTGCAACTTTTTGATTTTGGCAGTTGTTGGGGTTGAGTTTTTTGATCATTTGTTTTGGTTTCGGCCGATGAGTTCTTATAGAATAGTAGAGCCCAGCTCTAGATTTCTTAAAAAGTATTTCTGTCTCTCTCCCCATTCAGCCCCCAGGACTATCACATGCTTCACCAGAGAGGGGAGCATCACAAGGCAACGAGTTGGAACGGTGAGGCTGGACCTGACCAGGCAGGAGCAGCTGCTGGGGGGCTGGACGCCAACACCCTTCCAGCCTACAAGGATGCTATGTGCAGAATGTTTGTTTCCTCCCACAGTTCCCACGTGGAAGCATTAACCCCTCATGATGGCATTTGGAGGTGGGGCTTTAAGAGGTAATTTGTTTTAGATAAGGCCGTGAGGGTGGGACCCTCAAGATGGGATCAATGTCTGCCATGGTCTGAATGTTGGTGTTCCCCTAGAATTTATAGGTTGAAACTTAACCTTCAAGGTGATGGTATTAGAAGGTAGGGCCTTTGGGAGGTAATTAGGCCAGAGGGGTAGAGCCTTCACAAACGGGATTAGCGCCTTTATAAAAAAGGCTGTAGGGAGACTGCTTCCCCCTTATGTGAGGACGCAATAAGAAGGCACCATCTTTGAAGCACAAAGTAGCCCTCACCAGACACTGAATCTGTTGACACCTTGATTTTGGACTTCCCAGCCTGCAGAACTATGAGCAGTACATTTCTGTTGTTTATAAATTGTCCAGGCTCAGGTATTTTGTTACAGCAGCCAAAACAGGGACAGTACTCTTATCAGAAAAGGAAGGCAGTAATCTCCCCCTCTTTTCAGGAGCGCACATCAGTAAAAGGCCATGTGAACACACGGTGAGAAGGCAGCTGTCTGCAAACCAGGAAGAGATCCCCCACCAGAACCCCACCATGCTGGCACCCCAATCTCAGACTTCCAGTCTCCAGAATTGTGAGAGATAAATTTCTTTTTTTATTTGTTTCTGTTTTAGAGACGGAGTTTCGCTCTTGTCACCCAGGCTGTAGTGCAATGGGGCAGTCTCGGCTCACTGCAACCTCTACCTCCTGGGTTCAAGTGATTCTCCTCACTCAGCCTCCCAAGTAGCTGGGATTACAGGCGCCCACCACCACACCCAGCTAATTTTTTGTATTTCTAGTAGGGACAGGGTTTTGCCCTGTTGGGCAGGCTGGTCTCAAACTTCTGACCTCAGGTGATCCGCCCACCTCAGTCTCCCAAAGTGCTGGGATTACAGGCATGAGCCACAGTGCCCGGTGAGAGATAAATTTCTATAGTTTAAACTACCCCATCTGTGGTACTTTGTCAAGGCAGCCTGCACTGAATGAGACACAGGGAAAGCCCGTTTAGCCCTGTGCTTCCTCTCAAGGTGAGCAAGCTTTTCCTTCAGGTAACCTTCCTCCTGCTAAAAGTAATCCCACCTTAGCCAGGCCCAAGTGATCTTCACTTCTTTCCTTCCTTCCTTCTACAGATGATGGGACTAAGCTTCTGACTTCTGGAAGTCAGGAAGAAGACACAGAAACTAAACATATGTTTGTGTACACAGTGGGCATGGAACATCCTCTTCCAAAGAACAACTAGAAAAGCCTGAGGCTCCAGGAGGGTTTTCACCAGTGTTGTTCCAGGGAGAGGTGTTCTGTCTGCTTCTTTCCAGCTGTGCTTGGCCTTGTCCAGCATTCTCCCTCCAACGTGTGTGTTGTGTCTGGTTTTTATAAATATTCTCTGGAAGGAGGTGAAAAGGTCATCCTGACTCACATCAGCAAAAGTAAGAGGGCATTGGTGGAACTTTTCTCCATCATGATGTATTTTAGAAACCTCCTAGCAGCAACAAGCCTCTCTGTCATTGAAATGAAATGTTTTTGAAACATGAAGACACAAAAAATACACAAAGTCTGGGTAACACCCAGACACCCAAAACTCTTGCACTTGGCAATGCAGTTACATTTCGCCGAAGTTAACGTGGTAAGGGTCAGGAGGGCAGACAGCAGAAGGACAGGGCCCAAACAGAGGTGCCATTTCCACACAACGTTTACCTCTGCCTGTCCCTAAATAACCTATTTCCACTCCACCTGGAGATTTCAGCTGTGGACTATGCAAGGGTGAGACGTCTTGGTTTTCCCAAGATTTGCCAAGGTCAAAAGCATTATGAAGAATGTTATTGTAAGTAAACATCATGAAAGCATCATGTAGGATGCTATTGTAATTAAACCAACAGTTCTCATCTCCCCCACATGCTGCAGTAGAATTTAAGTGTATTTAAAAAAAAAGAGCTGGGGGAGTTGTGTAAAGGAGGAGGTTCAGATAAGAGAGGAGAATTCTTGAGGAGAGTTAAGTACAAAGAATTGGGGTGGGTGTGGCCCAATCCGGGGGCCCACCAGGGAAAGGAAGGAGCAGGCTTTCTGGACAGATGGGGAGCCTGGGGGAAAGGTGAAACACACACACACACACACAGAGAGAGAGAGAGTGAGAGAGAGAGAGAGAGAGAGAGTAGATTGGGTCATCAGAAATCTCCTGAATGTACTCGGGAGGAGACGAGGCACAGATGTAATTACACATACACAGGAACACTTGCTACATTCTTCCAGACAGAACCCCGGGGACACGGGGCCCCACAGGCATGTCTTGCCGTCCACGTGGACTTTAAGAGTGTCCAGGCAGGACATTCAGAGATGGCATTTCTCACATCAGAACCACTAAGAATTGCTGATGTGTTGTATGACAGAAAGGTGAAAGCAGAGCAAAGAATTCAAGGGCACAAGCCGCTGGCTCTACACCTGCAGCATCTCATCCTGCCCTTCCCGAGCCTATGGCTCTTGGGGTCCCATTCCCTCCTTTCCAGGGTGTGCTTCCCCCATGGGTGGTCTCCACTCTCCACCCTGCTTGGCAGAGTCCTCCAGTGGCTTCTTCCATCCAGTCTCCCCTCCCTCCTTTTCTGCTCCAGACCCTCCTTGAGGGGTTCATGCTTTCTTCCCTCCTCCCCCATTCTAATTTGTTAAACTGTACTATGCAAGGTCCCTTGTTTCTGCCTCAAAGACATACTCCAGGTAACCATGGAGAGCACTCAGGGAATTCATTGTGATTGTCTTTCGTGCTTGGAGTGAGTCTTCCTCTGCTACTGCTCTAACCCATGGTGAATCCATCCACTAATCCATGGAGAGGCTGAGGCCCACCTGCTTCCCTCATCCCAGACCCATCTATCTTTGCCTACGAAGATGACTAAGGTGGTGGTTGTCTGTCGCCAAATACTGCTGACTTAATGGTCTTCATCACCCAACGCTGATAGACATTTAAGGAATTCCTACTGGCCAGTCAGTTACACTTTTTTTTAACTTTAGACATGGAGAGTTGGTGGATATACTTGATAGCTCTTGGCACAATATCGTCTTTGGTCCTTATGGGGACCCTTTTTTTGTCTATTTGTTTGTTTTATCTATCCCCTTTGTCCTCGTTTATAATCCTCATTAACTGCCCCCCACAAGTAATTATGCTAATGTATTTGACATCCATCTTTTTGCATGTTTTCTTACATAATGTTTATTGCTCTTTGGTGTTGGGTGTTTTTAATTGGTAGAAATGATTTACATTGCACATTTCTTCTGTTTCTTTTTTTTAATCAGCATTATGTTTTAAAGAAAATCCACGTGGCTATTGTACATTGAACCCATTGCTTCTTGTTACTGTGGAGTATTTCCATAGATGATGTATATCTACCATGATTCACTAAGGAACTCTCCTGGTACTGTAACTCTCCATCAACATAATAATATATCAATATATTAATATGAACATCCCTATGTGTTTCCCCATATAGACCAGCATGAACATTCTTTGGGATACATACCTAGTTATGAAATAGCAAGGTCATGGCTTACACAGGTAGTTAACCTAAGTAGTACCAGGTTACTCATGAAAATAGCTACGAGTCAGTCTAGACTCTTACCCACAGTGCATGAGGGGCCTTAGGTAAGCCAAACCCCTTTCTCCACCATCAACTGACATCACCCCACTTTCTAATTGTTTCCTGTCTAAATTGGTATAAAGCGAATTCTCATTTGCATTTCTCTGGCTATTACAATATAAAAGCATTCCTTTCTATTTATCGTCTTTTGAGTTCTTTCTAAAATGCCTGTTAATACCTTTTGTTCATTTTTTCTATTAGAGTTACTTTTCAGACCTTCTTTGAATATTTTACTTATTAATCCTTTGTCAGATTTAAACATTGCAAATATCTTCTTCCACTCTGCCATTTCTCCACGAAACTTCCATGAATAAGATTCTTAATTACCATGTAAACAAATGTGTTCATTTTTTTGCCTTCTAGTTTGTACTTCTGGACTTTTATTTAAGAAGTCCTTTCTTAGCTTTCTGCTAAAGACATTCTCCTAACATTTTCTTCTATTAACTTTATAGCTTTGGCCCTTACGCTCAGCAGAACTATTCTCTGGAGTAAGCCTTTGATCTGTCTGGAGGTGAAGTCTACTTTTGCATACTGTGTAAAGTGGGGATTTCATTTTTACCTTTTCGATACAGAGCCTATGTGGCAGTCATTCGAGCAATGTCCCAGTAATGTGTGGTGTCTCGTCATTGTTTCTAATACGCTTGGGTCTGTCACTGCGCTTCCTATTCTGTTCCATTGGTCTATATGTATGTGAATGCATATGATTTGTATTACTTTGATTTTGTTGCATATTTTAATATCTGAATAAGTTCCCCTTTTTATTTTTGTTTTATTTTTAAAATTAACTTACCTATGTGTCAATCTTTATTCCTTCCAAAATTTCTGGACTTCCTGGGAAAAAAAATCCAACTAGAATTTTGATTTGAAAGTGTATTGAGATGATACACTAACTTGGGAAGAGCTGTAATCTTCATAACATTGAACTGTTCATTCAAGGACGCAACAGTTACTGATATCATGTTCTGTGCCTCCTATAAAAGTTTTAAAATGTTTTTCCAGAGAAGTCTGATGTCATCTTGATCTTATATTGTTTTTGGTACTACTGGAATAGCGTCTCATTTTTTATTAGATATTCTGGATAAGTTCATTATAAAAAGAGCAGCATGGCAGAGCAGGAACTTAAATTTTCATTTTGTATAAGATAATTATTCCTTCCTGCTAACAAGAGAAGGTCTTCCTGAGTTGAGCTCTGCCAGGAGAAGAAAAGTTGAATTTTCTCCGTGCTGAAATTTCCATGATCCTTCCTTCAATCAGTGACCCCCACCGAACCTTCAATGTTCAAAACCATTCCTGCTTGAGAACCACTAGGTTAGAAACATAACATCAAACTGTAAAATTTACAGTGACATTCAGTTGGATTTTAAAAACCAACTCCTTCATTCATATTTCACACTCTCTCTTCGACTTCCCCCTTTTTATTCCATAGTCCTTTTTACAAAGTTTCACTGCATGGAGTACCCTCTCCTTCCCTCTGCAAATTCCACCCCCCTTAACCAGAAGAGGAGTTCTGCTCCTTGGATTCCCACTTGCTTCTTGCAAATGCCTCAACTTCAGTGGAACTGAGTGGAGGTCTGAGGCATGAGGAGGGTAGGGGTGAGCTCTAGTTCTATAAGTGAAAACAACATTGGGCGCCAGTTCCAATTTACCATCTTCATTTCCTCTAAGAGCACTCTGGCTAACCCCCAACTGGTTTATTTGGTAATTGCAAAGAACACCTTGCCAAGTCAAGCATTAATTTTCCTTGGAAACACCACAATGTAATCTCATGTGAAGAAAGAATATCCCTAGAATCTATGTGACTTTGACCTTCCCCCTTTCATGGGCTGTGGCATGATAGTATGATGGAGCTGTTTACCCTTTCCTGGGCCTGTGAGAGTCCTCACACTACCTATAAGTGACTCTCCTTCTGCCATCTCCAGCTCTCATTAATTTTTTTCTGGCTTGTTTTGTATAGATGCCAAAGAGTCTTCTAATAGATAGGGTGAGTGTGAAGAAGCAAGGACAGTTTATCTTACCAGAATCCCTCTCCCAATCCTTGGATCACGATTAAAACTTGTGATTGGCTTTGTCCATTTTCTGCTGCTATAAAAATATACCACAGACCGCACAGTTTGTAAAGAAAATAAATTTATTCCTCGGTGTTCTTAAGACTGCTAAGTCCAAGAGCATGATGCTGACATCTGGTTAAGATCATTTCTATGGTGAGAACCATCACATGGTGAACAAACATACGAGACGAAGAGACGAAGTCAGGCCAAGCTCGTCCTTTTATCAGGAGCCGCTCCCACAGTAACTGAGCCACTCTTATAATACCTGCACCAATCCACCGAGGAAGACAGAGCCCTCATGACCTAACCACCTCTTAGCGACCTCACCTCCCAATAATGTTACATTGACAACTAGATTTCAGCAACAGTTTGACAGGGACAATGAAACCATAGCCATGATCCAGACCTTTCTTTCTCCCTGCCAGTCCAAGGTCAACCTAGACCACGAGTCCTGTAGACATGCTGCTTTGGGTTTTGAGAGCAGGTGGGGGGAGTGCAAAACACTGCAGAGCCCAAGTTATCAAAATGAGGTTTAGTTGCAGAGAAAGTGGCTTGTCTACAGTCTTACCAAATTCCCAGGCATTTGCCTGTAAAATGAGATGACTAATGAACATTTCACTTGCAGAAGACATGGCTCCCCCGTTCATTCATAACTACTTTGTGTCCTGCGCCTTTTACTTTTCTCCCTGCCTTTCCCCTCTGTCAATCAGTGATCTCCACCTAACCTTCAATATTCAAAACCATTCCTGATTGAGAACCACTAGGTTAGAAACACAGCATCAAACTGTAAAATGTACAGTGACATTCAGCTGGATTTTATAACCCAACTCCTTTGGGGCCCTTTCTACGTCCCTGTTTTCACAACAGAATTTATCACTTTCTTTCCTAAATCTCTGCATGCCATTCCTGGAGCAAACACATTCATCATACCCAATTAGGCAAAACCAGAGGAAGCACAAGAAAATCCAGTTCTCTCCTCTTTCCTTCCTCCCTTGTACCGAACTGTAGCTAAAAGCAGCACTCACTATTAGTGATACTAATTTGGTACTTAATTATCCTCAGGCTTATGTCTTAAATCTTCCCTTAAATCTGTTCACCCTTTACCTCTGCACTTTGTCACCAACAACAGACTGTAAGCTCCATATGAAAGACCGTACCTGGTTGAGTCCTTCGGTCTCTCCCAAGAGGTAGTACAGACTTAGTTCTCAATACGCAGCGGGGTGAACTAACTAGCTGACTCCACCTCTGAAACTTCCACACGGACCTGGTGTGTGATGGGTAAACCTCCACTCCAAACCTGGTTTCCTGAGCAAGCCATTTTATTCATTGACAGGGCGCTGGGGGCACAGTGAGTGTTTACATGTGTATTTTAAATCAGTATGACTGTCTGATTCCTGTATCTCCTGGGTGTTGGTTTTCTCTTTAAGGAGGGCATTCCCGTTTCACATTTTACTGTCACATAAGACATACTCTATCCTCTATAATGGGTGCCGAGAAGTGGATATTGTAGCCCCAAGGATTTTTAAGCCCCCTGATGAACGTATCATTACGTATTCACAACGGTGAGGTGCATTGTTAGGTTTTCAGCAGCCTGCGAGAGAGACCCTGCTGAGCAGGATGGAGAAAGTCGCAATTAATTGGTAGAGTTGAATTGTTAACATTCTCTCAGTGTTCCTAGCACAGGGCTCTTGACTGGCTTCTGAAGAAAATAACGGGGGTGGGGAAGGATGGAGGGTGGAGTAGAGGAGAAAAAAAATTCTCATTAAAACCCCAATCAAGCCATTTTAGCACTTTTTTTTTCCACAAGGCATTTGCTTTGAGTCTAGAATGTTATACTTGTTGAACGCTTTTATCATAACAAATCTCTGCTCCTTCCTAAAACCTGAAATTACTTGCTTTCCTTGGGAGATTTTTCTGTAGGCTCATATGCTGGATCCCCAAGAGGATATATGTTTGCACTACTGTCTCTGACAATATGCAATTCTGTACAGGTGCACACATACGTAGGTATATTGTGATACCAAGACAAGTGTGTTATGACACAACAAGAACTCCTATTATAACACATTCCAAGTCGTGTCCATTTCTTTCTCTTTTTTTTTGGGTACTGGGATGAAAGAGAATTGGGTATTTCTCAAGGATGATTGGGCGATTGCCCAGAAAACCTTTTCTCATGTAAAGATTGCTGTCACAACAGGCGCTGGTGACAGTGTGTGCACAGGTCTTCTTTCTGGAGCCATTTTCCACTCCTGCCTTGGTCACACAGCACTCCCAGTAGCTGGGCCTGTTCAGTGTGGCCCCGCAGTCCCAGCCATGGTGACTGGGACCACAGTGAGTACAGACCTGCACCAGACCAGTGAGAATCTCAAATTCCAGACCCCTGGACTTTGGAATAGGAAGACACTAGGGTGTGTGTTTCTATCAGGTAGACTGAGGGGTAAAGTCATCCAGCTGAGATAAGGAGAATAATATAAAGAGAGACAGAAAAGAGAGATGGAGAGAGAGTGTCGCCTGTGTGCCTAATGGGGCATCCCTTCTCTAGGGCTGACCTGTCCACCTGACATCTGCATTCATGGAGTAAGAACCTTTCCACTCATTATAGTGAACCCCAAGTTTCTCTTCAAAGAATCAGTATGTTCAGCTCTCTTATTCTTTAATTCTGTATTTTAAAGTTTAACTTCCTTATAATTCTAGTAAACAACCTCTCCACCAGTTCAAATGAGTAGTTCACATCTGTTCCCCCGGCCCCTGGCTCCATCCTGACTCATCCCAGTCACCTGATCACCCCTGGCTACCTGCTCTGACACGCCCATAACCATCCTTCCCACCAAAACACCCACCCTGCCATCCAGCTTGTACCCTTGCTCTTTTTAAAATAGCCAATCAGGATAAGCCTAGCTTGTGCAGTCTAACCCTAGCCAAAAGGAGATGATACAGAAGTAGGGATGACCCCGTCAGGCATAATAAGTACCCCTTCCTCCCCACTTGTCCAAGCCTGCAGCCGCCATTATTCCATCCCTACGCAGCACGCTTCTATAGAACTAAACTGCCTTGCTGAGAGGACTTAAGAAGTTAACTGCCTTGCTAAGAGGACTTATCTTTGAGTGCTATTTCTTTTGCAGCATTGAGATTTTACTTATTACACACGGATGTTCAGGGACAAGGAAGAAAAGTCAGGAAAGCAAATCCCCAGTGAGGATCCTAAGAAGTAAATCTCCATCTTGAAGAGAAACATTTCTGTGCCCCCTACATTATTTCTACCTCCTCCAGCAGCAAATTTCTGGCAACAAAACATATCATCAAACACATCTTATTCAGGGACAAGTATCAATGTATTGTTGTCATGATTAAATTTGACTCATATCAACATAGGTACTCAAAGATTTCATGTGCTATATACTTATCTCCCCCTATTATTGAGAAAGTTGGAGGAAAAGACTAACTCTGTGTTCATACTCAATGCATCCCTAAATATTGATATTTTGCAGAGGTGAGGTAATTTGTATGTCATTGAAAGAACTGCTTGCCCCCAAACATCCTCTACCCTTCCTAGTCAACACGTTGCTATTTATAAATTCCATCATTATAGTCATTCTTCTATATTAGTGTGAGTCCTGTGTTTTCAAAAATTTTCTTTTAAGATGTAAATATCATGTAGAAGATTTTACACACTCAACCTGTAATGCAATAGCATTAATTCACTCATCAGATTAGAAGTTGATATCTTAAAAGCTCGAGGATCAAGGCTACCAGATGGTAATCCTTAATGGGCAAGAAAACAGATTTCCCTCACATTGGAGAGAATTACGGGGTCTCTGCTATACGTCTGAGCATCCATTGGTGCCCCATAATGAACATGACCCTGTTCCTCCCTCAAGAAGCTCAAAGTTAAGTGGAACTGGAGCAGGCAGACCCATTATAACTGCAATACCTTGTCGTAGCCACTCTAATTGAGCTGTGTGCTTGATAGAGTAGTAGCATGTGGATAGAATGGAGGGAAGGGTATGGAGTTTCATAGATGAGATGCAGCTTAGGCTGGGCCTTGAGCAAGGGGAAAAGTCCATAAGGTGGATGCTCCTTCCAGGTGGAGACATCAGCCTGTGCACACACGTGGAATGCTAAGGGGAACTACAGTATAGGAGTCGATGTGGCTTTCCATCAAACAGAAGGGAGGAGGGCCTGGAAGGATTGAGTTAAATTGTTACTGGGACTGGATAATAAAGGCCTTGCTATAGTTTGAGTGTTTGTCTTCTCTGAAACTCATATTGAAACTTAATCCCCAACGTAACAGTATTAAGAGGTGGAGACTTTAAGAGATGATTGGGTCATGAGGCCTCCCAATCTTGGACTTCCCAGACTCTAGACCTGTAAGAAACAAACCTCTTTTCTTTAGAAATTACACAGTCTCCAGCATTCTGTGATAGCAACAGAAAATGAACTAAGACAGGGTCTTGACACATACCAAGATATTAGTTTTTTGTTTTTTGTTGAGACGGAGTTTCTCTCTTGTTACCCAGGCTGGAGTGCAATGGCGCGATCTTGGCTCACCGCAACCTCCGCCTCCTGGGTTCAGGCAATTCTCCTGCCTCAGCCTCCCGAGTAGCTGGGATTACAGGCACACGCCACCATGCCCAGCTAATTTTTTGTATTTTTAGTAGAGACGGGGTTTCACCATGGTGACCAGGATGATCTCGATCTCTTGACCTCGTGATCCACCCGCCTCGGCCTCCCAAAGTGCTGGGATTACAGGCTTGAGCTACCGCGCCCGGCCTGATATTAGATTCTTTTAAAAATATAATCCTTGGAAGCTTTGCTAACTCTAACAGGCTACCTGCTGGCCAAGATCAAACACACAGAGCCAATAGGAACCACCAAGAGAGTTGTTTCTGAATTCTCACAAGGAGGGAAAGCAGAGTGCTGCCCAAGGGAAAACCAGTTTGGCTCTTTCTCTCAGCCCTTCTAAGACCTGGCCCCTGAGGCCCAGGGTCACAAATGCCTTCTCAAGAATTTCCCTTTCTTTTCTTTCGTTTTGATTATTTACAGGGCTTATCACAAATGTGCATGACTTCCTATTTACAACTCTTGTAACCCTACCTCCAAAATAGACTGACATTTAGATAGTTTTATAATTAATACTTAGAGGTTTCTCTGCATTTAAGCTCCACTGATTCGCTCATTTAGGCATGCTAAGGTCCACCTATGTGCAATGCTATCTCTGCCTGTGTCTCAAAGCATAGCAAAGTTTATGTTAGTTAAGGTAAAAAGCTCCCTGCTTTTGCTCATAATCAAAGAATCATTTAGGGCCATTCACAATCCATCTCTGTCATGCATTTTTAAAAAGGAAAAAAAGAGTGGTCAAAGGAATTTTTTTTAAGCAAGGGACACCATAAACAAGGCGAACAAACAACATATTGGAAGAAGATATCTGCAATGTGAAACTGACGAGGGACTACAATCTAGAATACATACAAGGAACTCCTGCCAGCCTACAAGATTGGGGCAGCCATTCTGGAAAGAATCTGGCAGCACTCAGCCAACATAAGGATAGATGCATGCTCTGACCCAGCAATCCTATCCCTGAGACATAGGGCATCCCTATATGCTGCTAGTTCCTAGGGATTCTCCTATAAGTCAGGGGAACAGGTATGAGGATGCTCATGGCAGCACCTGTGTAATGGGGAGGTGGAGGCAGTCCAGAGACTCATCACTGCAGAAGCAGTTGAGGCAGCAGAGGAGCACAGGCTGGAGTACTATACAACAGTCAGGAGACACCGCCTTCTCCCCACACGTAGCAACACACATCACAACCACACGCAGGGCAGAAAAAGTGAGAAGCAGAAGGAGGTTGTTTATACACCATGTATGCAAATGCAAACCACATGTTTACAAAACAGAAATATACGTCTTACAAGAACACAGTCAAATAAAATAATACAAACAAACATGTTAAACTGGTTACCTACGGAGAAGACAAAAATAGGGGCAGGAAATAGGGGAGGGACAGCGCGAGGTGGGGAGTTGGGGAGTTGGGGAGAGACAGCATGGGGAGAAATGCCAGATATAGGTAATGGGGAGGAAGGCAGCAAATCACACTGCCATGTGTGTACCTATGCAACAATCTTGCATGTTCTTCACATGTACCCCAAAACCTAAAATGCAATAAAAAAAAAATAGGGGCAAGGAATGAGAATAAAAGGAAAGCGTGGAAACAAAGGAGGGCCTTGAAGAGATGGAGGGTTAGAGTGTGCTGTGGCCTGGCCTTCTGCACCTGAGGGGCCAAAACAAATGCAACAGGGACAGGAAAGCCACTGGCCATATGGTCCTTGAGGAGAGGGTGCAATGAGCTCCTCTCCTGATCCCTAACAACACCCAGCACTCTGTTGCATCTTTAGGCAATGCCTACTTTTTGAACAATGGATATTTGATTGGTCAATATATAAACAAATGCATGAATAAGAGGGACAATTAATCTAACAGAGGGTGGCCAGGAGACTTGGAGCCATTCTCCATAAATGAATAATTACAGGTCAGGCGTGGTGGCTCACACCTGGGGAGGCCAAGGCAGGCAGATCATGAGGTCAAGAGTTCGAGACCAACCTCACCAACATGATGAAATCCCATCTCTACTAAAAATACAAAAATTAGCCAGGCATGATGGCACACACCTGTAATCCCAGCTACTCAGGAGACTGAGGCAGAAGAATCTCTTGAACCCAGGAGGCAGAGGTTGTCGAGCCAACATCACCACTGCACTCCAGCCCAGGCAACAGAGCGAGACCCCATCTCAAAAAAATAAAATTAAATTAAAATAAATAAATAAATACAGATGCCCTCTTGGGTGCCATGCACCAGGGTAGATCCTGGGAGTGAAATGAGGGATGTCCCTTTCCTCGTGGAGTTAGGCTGAGGTAGGGCAATGGCTGAGTCAAGTAGCAATTACGACACACACTGTTGATGGCAGTGACACAGATAAGAACGGGGAAGCCAGGGACCCTGACGGTGGGGCTCCCAACCTGATCATTCAGGAAGAGCATCCCAGAAGAGACTGATGCCCAAAAGATAAGGAGAAGTTACGCAAGTAAGGAGAAGGGAGGGAACGGCACGTACGGGGCGAGAGAGATTGTACGTGCAGTGGAGCCTGGGTCTGCATGTTGCTGTCACAGCTCTGACACCTGCTGCAGCTGGTCCATCTTCCTAGCCTTCAGCTATAACACAGCAGTTACTTTAACAGGTGGAGCTACACCACATTGCAGGTGTTCTCAAGCCGACTTTATCACACAAAAACTGATCCCTGGGTAAGGGAGTAAAACAAAACAAAACTTGAGTTCTGTTTTCAGAACAAGCACATGTGTACATCCAAGTAGATGGTGCCTAGAGCAGTCTAACAGGAGTCCGAGTACTTACCATTGTCCTGTAAAATCATTTCAATTCGACTTAAGAGCCAGACAGCATTCTGAATGGAAAGGCTTTTAGCCAGCCAACCTCGTTCACATTTCTATAGTTTTCCTCTCATCCCATGATTCTAACTCTTCAGTTGTGTATCAGCACAGAGGCTCACTTGATACACTTAACAAGTCTCACTCTGGAAGATGTTATCATGGGTGTAGAGCTTTGGGTTTGAATTGGTTTGATGAACTGAAACCAAGAGTCATTAGAAACGAGGCCAGGTGCGGTGGCTCACGCCTGTAATCCCAGCACTTTGGGAGGCCAAGACGGGCAGATTGCCTGAGGTCAGGAGTTAGAGACAATTTGACCAACATGGTGAAACCCTGTCTCTACTAAAAAATACAAAAAATTTAGCCAGGTGTGATGGAGTGTGCCTGTAATCCCAGCTACCAGGGAGGTTGAGGCAGGGGAATTGCTTGAACCCAGGAGGCAGAGGTTGTGGTGAGCCAAGACGGCACCATTGCACTCCAGCCTGGGCAACAAGAGGAAAACTCCATCTCGATAATAATAACAATTAAAAAAAAAAAAAATGTCAGTGCTAGAAAGAATACACAAGATCATCTATTTCAGAGGGTCTCAAACTTAAGCCTGCACCAGCATTCCCTAAAGGGCTCGTTAAAACTACACAGATGGCTAAACCTCACCCAGTGTGGCCCATACAGTAGCTCTCTGTTGGGGTTTAAAAATTTGCATTTCTAGCAAGTTCCCCCGAGAAGGCTGTTCCAGGGACCCCACTTTGAGAACCATCGAACAAACTACTCTAATTTTACTGATGAAGATACTGAAACCCAGAGAATGTAAGTGATTTCTGTAAGATCACACAAATGCTTGGTGACAAAACCCAAGTCTTAGGAAAATATGGTGGATGGGAAATAAAAGCTCTGAAGATGTTTTAACTGATGCCCTTGCTATTAGTGGCCTCACAGATGCATCTTACCTGGTTTTCACAACCACGTGCCTTCTCTTTCCACCCAAGCCTGAGAAGTACTGCCAACTACGGTGTGGAGTTGCAACAGCAGCAGGGGAGGTAGAGGCGGGCACAGAGCCTCCACAAATCCCTAGATGTCCTTGCAAGTTACATGCTGGTATTACTTAACACCATCTCCAAGCTCTTTGCACAATTTTCAGGGCTTAAGTCATAACTGTGGCAACAAGCGAAGACTCAGCGAGAGCTTTTACCCATGCTTCATGACACATTAAAAGGCAAACCCGTGTTCCCACAGATCAACCTGGAAGAGCCTGCTGCTCCCCGTTGGCCCCCAGTACCTACACGGGGATGGCTGCTGCGGCCTGACGAATTCGTTGAAACTCTCTGAAACACAAAGGAATCACCACCAGCCTCCCTCTCCCATTGTAACCCTGCCATTGTGCAGGTTGTAGTCTGGGAGAATGATGGCCACAGCAGTTGTAGGACTTTCAATGCTTTAAACAAATGGGGGAAGGGAGGAGAACTAAACAAAACTCAACAAAAGCAACCGCAGGCCTGTTTGCCGGAGAGAAGGCTTAATGGGTTGCAAGAGAAAGAGCAGGAAGTCTGTGCTTTCACTCTCATTTGTCTGCTCAGTGGTGAAGAGCCCAGAATGGACAAAGATTTCGGCTTGCCACCCTTGTTTTGTTGTCCAACCCTCCCTCTTTTTTATGAGAAATTTGATGGAGGAAGCCAAGTAAGTCATCAGTGGGGGCCCTTGCCATCATCCGTGTCAGTTATTGAGTTGAGGGTGCATTGTTTAGAGATTAATTCAAAGGCCAAGTTTCTCTGACTATTTGTCATATCTAGGGCCCTGAAAGCTATGGGTGACTCATACTATGAACTGATATTTGTTGTTTAGAGCAATCTAATCATTACAAGATAGTTTTTGGATAGACTGCCTCATGATGTATTATTACAAAATAAAAAGAAGTCCTGCTTTGCAAGAAGCATGATTCTGAATGCCACCAAAAAATAACAATAATCATTCTGCCCATTGAACAGTTTTGTTCAACGAAGTGTCACAATTACACCACAGCTGTTAAACAAGTTGTGTAACTAGTCCTAAGTTTGCTTCCATTGTTTTTAGAGCTACGTAAGTATGTGATTTTTTTCCCTCCAGAGATTTTTTTTTTTTTTTTTTTTTTTTTGAGACAGTTTCGCTGTTGTTACCGAGACTGGAGTGCAATGGCACAATCTCGGCTCACCGCAACCTCTGCCTCCTGGGTTCAAGCAATTCTCCTGCCTCAGCCTCCCGAGTAGCTGGGACTACAGGCACGCGCACCACCATACCCAGCTAATTTTTGTATTTTAAGTAGAGACGGGATTTCACCTTGTTGACCAGGATGGTCTCGATCTCTTGACCTTGTGATCCACCCGCCTCGGCCTCCCAAAGTGCTGGGATTATAGGCGTGAGCCACCGCACCCAGCCCTTGTGCTTTTTTTTTTTTCCTCCTCCAGAGATTTTTGATCATGGTATGACTTAAAGGGAAGGTTCATGCATTTTATTCCAATGACTCCTAGTTTAGTTAACTAGCTGTAGTTGAGAAAGTCATATAATAATTATTTAATCTTAATGCAGATTTAAAATAAAATATTCATAGCCTTTTAAAAAAATATATACAGTTTCACTCTGCCACCCAAGCTGGGGTGCAGTGGCACTATCAGAGCTCACTGCAGCTCAACCTCCCATGCCAAAACAATCCTCCCACTTCAGCCTCCTACATTAAAAGCATGTGCCACCACACCTGCCTAATTTTTTTTTTAATTTTTTGTAGAGACAGGGTCTCACTACATTGCCCAGGCTGGTCTCAAACTCCTGGGCTCAGGCAATCCTCCCACCTTGGGCTACCAAAATGCTGGGGTTACAGGCGTGCTATGGCATGCCCGACCCACAGAGCACATTATTTAAAACAAGTATCTACTTAATTTTCAGAGCTAATTACTAACAGACAATCACAGCCCTCTGACCAGCAACCTGAGCTACAGCTCATCTGATGCCCTATGGCCGCAACTGAAAAAGCTGAAGGAATCAGCCAGAACTCCATCTCCTGCACCCGCAGAGGTCTCGTTTGGAAAGGTGTTACAAGCTAGGGCTTCCAAGGTTGGGAAGGGCCACTTCTCTTTACTTTGCCTTTAAGTATTTCTTAACCACCTAGTTCAGATTTTTGAAGAGTAGAGGTTCCCAGAACGACAGAAGACACCGTGCTGAGCTATCACCTTGTGCCGTGCTGTAAAGGCAGCTAACACCTCCCTCCAAAACTAAGTCCACTCTTGTGGTTTGCATCGTTTCCCCTGCCCTCCCCACCCCAACTCCACACAGGTGCAACTGATGTAGTTTTAGGGTTCCCAGAGCCATCACCTAACCACCTAAGACTCGTGTTAAAATGGTCTCTGTAAAACTCTTTACACACTGGTTTTTTAATTGCAGAAATGCCTGATTTGTTCCCAAAGAATGTTTGAAGATCCTCAGAGCTGTGCAAAGATCCATCATTATCAACAATTGCTAAGGCAGCTTAACCCTTATGTAAAATATTATGCATACAAATGGCTTTATTTTGAACCAGTTCACACTATTAAAACTTGAGTCTGGTACCGGCTTCATCCCAAGGCTGTGCTCAATAACAGCACAGTAGCAAACACCTTGGCTGTGTGTCTTCCCATGTGCTTGGCTTGTTTTATATCTTTGCATGTTTAAGTAGTCAATGGGAGTGCTAATTAAAATGCATTCATGCAGATAAATTATATCCTGTTCCTAAAAGGTAAAATGAAAACCCTTTTTATTTCAAAATCTTTGTGATGTCCAAGGCAAACTACACTGTGATCCTGAACACAGAAAAAACGTTTCATGACTATTGCATGTTTAAAACCCAAATTTATTTCTAGATTTGTTTGCATGTTGTTTGTGGAATGTATAACACTTTAATTGTGAGCAATTTCTTGGGAGAGTCAAGACTTAGGGCTTTTGGTGCAAATGTTCAAGTTTCAGTGACTGAATGATTTTATTGTCTGCGTTCTAGTTATAAAATGGGGAGTACAATGTGTATCTTAAAGCCTACTCCAGTCCAGGGGTGAGGACAACCTCAAAACCACGGTCAAAGCTCATTCAGCAGATTCTTTATTGTACCTACTGCTTACCAGCTCTCAGGGGAACTCCCCTGCTAGCAACCAAAGATCAAAGCCATCACGCTGCCATTGGACAAACTGCTTTATCTCTCTAAGCCTCAGTTTCTTTCCCTGTAAAATAAGGCTCGGCAAGGCACTGCTGACTGCTCTGGGGACTAGAAGCCCATTTGAGGATTTGCTGAAAGCCATTTACACTATTCCCCTAGAAACAGCAGATGGGCACATCCTCACAAAACCACGCACATGAATCCACTGATCCTCTGATGCACATCCAGGGACCTCAGGTTAGAACTCCAGGTCCCTACCAGCACAGACATTGCACATCTTCACCCAAAACCCAGTTCTCAGCTCTAGCCTGCCCCCTTTACTCACATGATGCACTGCAAAAGTAATCTTTGCAAAAATAAATAAATAGGCCAGGCGTGGTGGTTCACATCTGTAATCCCAGCACTTCGGGAAACCAAGGTGGGTTTATCACCTGAGGTCAGAAGTTAAAGAACAGCCTGACCAACATGGAGAAATCCCATCTCCATTAAAAATACAAAATTAGCCAGATGTGGTGGCACATGTCTGTAATCCCAGCTACTTGGGAGGCTGAGGCAGGAGAATCACTTGAACCAGGGAGGTGGAGGTTGCGGTGAGCTGAGATCATGCCATTACACTACAGCCTGGCAACAAGAGTGAAACTCCATCTCAGAAATAAATAAATAAATGCATAGAAAAATAAGCCAGTGTGAGGATGTTCTGCTGTGGATACCATTTATAGCCCGGGATAAAACAAAACCATGTAAGCAACACAACTCATTTGGAATCACTGAAAGCATGAGACAGTCAAGGAGTAGTCCATCCACTCCCTCCTTTTAAAAGGCACGTACTTCATTGTAAGCCTTCACTTCAAGGTCACTGTCTCTCCCAGAGATTCTTCACTACCTTACAGTTTCCTGTCCCAGGCTCAGCTATGCTCAAAACCTACTTTGGTGTTTGGAGGAGGAAGCCTGTTAGAAGGGCTTAGTTTTTACCTTTCAGCTTTGATCCACATCCCCGCACAAGTTCTCAAGTGTCACCTGAACTCTCTTCTCCCATCTCCAGGTCAGTTCTAGGACCACATTTCTCATGGAATGTACCACAAAACAATGTGTTCCATGGCCAGATGGATCTGGGAAATTCTGTACCTTGGAGATTCCCAAAGCATGTTACCATATGAAAGGCTCTGAGAAGGTCTGCTTAAAGAAGCCAATTTAACTCTGTTTTACCCAATGTTATAAAAACCGACATTGGTCAGGGGCTATGGCTCATGCCTGTAATCCCAGCACTTTGTGGGGCCGAGGTGGGCAGACTGCCTGAGCTCAAGAGTTCGAGACCAGCCTGGGCAACATGAGGAAACCCTGTACCTACCAAAACTACAAAAAAAGTTATCCAGGCTTGGTGGTGTATGCCTGTGGTCCCAGCTACTTAGGAAGCTCAGGTAAAAGGATCACTGGAGCCCGGAAGACAGAGGTTACAGTGAGCTGAGATGGTGCCGCTGCACTCCAGCCTGGGTGACAGAGCAGAACCCCGTCTCAACAACAACAACAAAAGTCTAAGTGATCATAGAATAATTTTCCTTTCCTATCCCATTATTAGACCAGACTTGGAGACATTCAACAATCTAGTCTCTACCATGTTCTTAGCCAATGGACTCTCAGTGAGTTTAACCAAGATTTCTCTGTTGACCAGGTTCATTTGTCATTCCGTTTATCTAAACATAATTTTGTTCAAAGACCTCTTAGATCTTCCCCAGCTCTTCTCACTGGTGCTGTCAAGCCACCTGGGTCCATTTCCTCCACTAGCAGTTCATATCCACACTCCCTTTTGGAACTTACAATGTATATTTGCATATAAAAAGACAGTCACCATTCTGTCCCCCATTGTCTTCCCTTCAAATGTGTTTAAATAGAATCTTAACAATTTGGAGCTAAGAGGGCCCTGAGAGATCATCCAATCATTCTTCTAACTTCATAAAGAGAACATAAAGAGAACAGACCTGCAAGGTTAAGTGACTTGGCAGAAATACGGCCTGAGCTCAAATTTTTCAATTCCCAGTCCAGTGGTCCTAGGAAGTGGTTCAAGCTTCCCAGAGCCACATGAAATGATTCATCCCAGAGAGTAAATTTAATAATTTGCAATGAGGAATGAGACATGTCTCGCACAAGACCAGTTAGCTGCACGGTGATCTACCCAAAGGTAAAATCACACTCAGATGCTGTTTGGTAAAGGTAGGCTTAGAGATGAGGAGCTGGATTTTCTTAAGGGATTGATGTGCTGGAAAGAGCACTGGTCTGGGAGTTAGGAGGCTGATGCTGATTCTAATTCTCCCATTAACCAGCTGCAAGCTCTTCATGTCACTGGGCCTCATCAGCTAGACAGCAGCAAATTAGACAATTGCCTTTAAGTCCCTTCTAGCCCCACATTTTAAGGTTCTGTGATTCTAAATTCTTGGAGTTGCTCTGTCTTTATGTCTTCACCATTCCTTTTATGTTTTAACACACAAACCTCTAGCCTTTGGTCTGGGTTTTTTCAATCCATAATCACCTAGTTTTGAAGATAGTCATTTTTTGTCCTATTATGAGCATTAGGTAAATTCCAGATTCTTGAATAAAGTGTTCTTAATACACACACGTCCACACACACACACACAAATAAACCAGGTATCCACAGCTGCTGATTTGATCTTTAACAAATATCGAAGTCCTCATCTCCTCCTGGAATGTCTGAATTAATACAGTTCGCACCCACCTCCACACACTACTCACTATTATCTATTCATTCTATCTCCACAGAAAGGACCTGAGTGCTCAGGGAAGGCAGTGCCACATTGCATGTGAAATCTACACTAGTCCATTTGGTAGTCTCCACAGCTTCCTGCAGCACCAAATCACAGTGTCATTAGCTTCAGATTGTTATGACAGGGTCTCTTAATTCAAGTCTGTGATAGTGCTTTTAAATCACAACATCTACTAAGTGGTTTCATTTGTTTAAAGAATGTCCACTGCCCGCAGGGCCTCTGGGCATGGGTACAAAACATTGCTATCAAGAGGAGTCCACGCAGCACTCAGTAATCAACTAGCTGTTCATTATCACACATTCACCAGTAACACTAAGTACGTCAACAAGGATGAACTATCAGAAACATATGATTCTTGTTCACACTTACATAAAATAGTGACAGTGCTGTTAGTAATTAGTTACCAGATCCTCAATTTGCTTTGTTCTTTGGCATTAGTAATATGCCACTTAAAGTTTTACACCAAATTAACATTACCCACATTCAACTGTTTCAAAGCCCTTTGAAAACGTGCTGTCCTTCTTTACACACAAAGGCAACACGCCTGACAGTAACACGTACATTTGAATCATTTGCTTCCAGCCTTAAGTGAAGAGTGTATAGAGACATCTATTTCCACCTGACCCATTTTGGAACAGGATCATTCCATTCTAACATTATTAGCCAGAGTTAAGAGATTTGTCCACCAATATGAAAAATTATTTCACTGTACAAAACTAACTCACCTGTCTCATGAATAAGTTTATTAACATGTAACCCTGGGAAACCATCAGCCTAACAGATTAAGGTGAGGGAAAGTAAATTCTGAATATAAATAACCAAGGAACTTGCTCAACTAGGACTCAGCCTGGTTCCAAGCTCAGCTTGTAGACAGAAATGTAATGCCAGAATTTGGGGGATCATATTAGTCTGTTATCAATGCTAAATCCCTTAAATTCTGTTTCTATTTTTCTATTTGTAGAAAGCAAATGCTATCTGTTGATATCTAAATTTCTTATGAAAATGAATGAGGTAGCAATTACATGAATTACTTCCATTTTTAAGAGAAAGTGCTTCTGGAATGAAGAGGATTAGTGGAGACTAGGCAGAAACCCAAAACCGGGCTCCAAATTCTGTTCCAAAAATGTGGGTGCCTACACTGTTTAAAAGAAACAAAAACTGGATCTAATTCCCTTGGAAGTAACTACCCCCACTTTTGCCTTACAAATGACCCTGTAGAAAACGTTTACATAATACCAAGGGATTTATTTTTTGTTTTCTACTGACACTATAAATCAGATGCTTTCAGCTGACACTGTAACTAGAAAATTGGATCTCAAGCTTCTCACTGGTTAACACAGCCTTATAAGATCTGGAGTCACGTAGCTTCACTTCCAAATCCATCTGAAACCCCAGATCTTTGACTATCCATTTCCAATTGAAATATGAATGTGTCAATTAGCTGTCTGGCTGAGACAGGACACACTGAATTCCAAAGCTCCAGATTTTTACATGGGATTAAATGCTTTCGATGCTATAAATGGATATCCTAGAATTACAATTAATCTTTCTCTTTTCTGTATTTCAAAGCAATTGTTACGTTGTCATTGTTATTGTTGTTGTCTTTTATGTAAAGAAATTCCCCTGATTCATCAACAGAAAGACATGCTTTTGTGGTTTTCTCCTAGTAGAAACTTCATTTCTCACCATTTCACCAAATTCTTCTTGCAACCATATGGAGGATGACTGGTGGGATTAAAGGGGCCCCTCTGTTTAACTGGAAGAAGTGAGGGGAGAGGGTTTGCATTCAGTCACATGAAAGAAATTTAAATGTATGGCCTTTGATTCTTATTATCATGGCCTAATAAACAGAACTAACTATCTCAGATATTATAGGAATGTAATCAAACATTTATTAGAGAAATATTATCTTAAATATTCACTTAAAGAATGCATTCTACATTCTAATAAGTTTTTACTATGTTGGCAAACAAAAAGGAATTACAGGATTGGTAACAAATGTTTTGTCCCTGAAAGTAATTATTTTGCTTAAACAAATACTCAACTTTTTTTTTTCCCTTCCACAATGTGAATTCTTCGATCCTTTTGGATAAAAGGCTTAGATGATCTGTTGTCTCTAGCCAGAATGACTGCATATGTTCAATAATATATCAGTTTCATCAACCGCCATAGAATAGGCACATATGACAATAAATCATTTTGGGAACTTCCTGAATCTCAGCCAAGTTGTAGACAATAAAAGATCCTGCTTGTAAAGGCAGCTATAAAAGTTAATTTCATACAGGTTCCCCAGCACACATGCTACGGTTCAGTTCCAAACAGATGTGAGCTTGGAACAGCAGTAGAAAATAGCAAGAAGCATTTTTGCTAACTTTCCGTATCAGGAGATCCAAATACTTCATGTTTTGTGTAACCTTTGGTCATTAACACATGCAGCAGGTATGAAAAATGAATTCTTCAAGCTTTTCTAATGCCTAAAATGCTGTTGTTTCCAGTCTGAAGTATCCCTCCAGATTGGAAAGATTATCCACCAAGCCAGACATGCAGAAACCCAGAAAATCCTCACTGAGCAAAATAACAAAGACAACAGCAGACATTTGGAGCTGTGCTTTGAAAGAGTCTCTTGAAACAAGAACTTTTATTTATTTCCTCCCTTGCTTTGGACTGTAGATGTCCTAGCAGATAGCTGCAGAGACAATTAGCCACTGCACTCACCCACGTCATCGCCAGGAAGAGATTTGGAGGAAAGACAGATTTCAGCAACATCAACCCAGTTACGTGAACTGGTTTAAAATACCCGTCAAAGATCACACTTATTCCTTGGTCACAAAGATCACTAGAAACTCTTTCCGTACCCCTGCCAAGGACCACTGTCTACCCTTATGTATTCCTAAGATTCCCATGGTTTTAGGCTAAAACCACGTTTCTCCTGATTTCAAACAATAGCTGGGTTCTCGGCAAGTCACATGCTCATCTGAAGTTTTGTAATTGGAACCATTCTCCATGCATCAGCAGAGCTTCATATTAAAGATTCTCTGGAATTGATTTGCAACAATAATGATCAATCCTTCAGTTTATTTTGTTGGAATGGGGATTTTCTTAATGTGATAAAGACAGACTCTCTTTACAGATGCCCTGCTGACCTTGAGAGTACAGAGCACAACTGGTATCCGAGACCCTGTAGGACAATTAAGTGCCTAGAGACGAATGAGGGCATCGTTAAGCTTTTAGTCATACACCTGAAATTAATTAAAGCCAACCTAGGGATTGAGGTGCTCCAGACCAGAAAAAAAGAAAAAAATAGTGGAATGATGATATAATGTGATGGGTATGTATATCATCACATCTTATGCTGGCAGAAGGTAATTTTTAAAAATTACAAATGACACTTATTTCCATTGATTAGTTCATATGAACATCAACCCAGCCTTGTAAATTTGTGAGGGATTCTTATTTTGAGGAAACAGAGGCTCTGTGATATTAAGTGACAGGCTTGGGCCATTCCTTCTGCTATAACAAAATGACTTTAGACTGGGTAATATATAAATAATAGACATTCATTTTTCACAGTTCTGGAAGCTGAAAAGTCTTAAATCAAGATACCAGCAGATTTCGTGTCTAATAAGGGCTTGTGTCTATTTCCAGAAAGAAGACATCTTCTGTCTGTGTCCTCAAGCAGCAGGAAATGCTCAAGAGTAAGAAGAGACAAACTCATTCCCTCAAGCCCTTTTATAAGGTCACTAATCCCATTCCTGAGGGCAGAGTCCTCACGGCCTGACCACCCCCCATGACCATGATAAAGCATGGTAAAATTAAACATTTTGAAATTATTTTTAAAGATAACTCTCAGATCAATTTACACCTGTGCCCTGAATATGCATCTAATCTTTCTGGATATGACATGAAATTATCAAGTCTTTCTTCAAACATAGAAGTCTGTTTGGTTAGTGGTTCCACATCTTAATACAATCATCTTAGCGTTCAGTTTCCAACATAGGAATTTTAGAGGGACACTGACTATTGACCCATAAACAACATGGTTTTGAACCATGAGGGTTCACTTATAGGCAGATTTCCTTTGGCCTCTGCTACCACTGAGACCACCACCACCCCTCCTCCTCAGCCAACTCAACATTAAGATGATGAGGACAAGGACCCTTAGGGTGATCCACTTCCACTTCATGAATAGTTTTTCTTCTTTAATATTTTCTTAACAACATTTTCTTTGCTCTGGTTTATTTTATTGGAGGAATATAGTATATAATACACATAACATACAAAATATATGTTAATCAACTGTTTATGTTATTGGTAAGGCTTCTGGTCAACAGTAGACTGTTGGTAATTAAGTTAGGAATTGAAGGTTACACAAAGGCTGGGGGCAGTGGTTCATGCCTGTAATCCTAGCACATTGGGAGAACGAGCTGAGAGGATCGCTTGAACTCAGGAGTTAGAGACAAGACATGGCAGAAACGTTATCTCCACTAAAGAAATTTTTTTAATTAGCTGAATGTGGTGGTGC